>NW_010315906.1:6776-10935 GCF_000700745.2 Antrostomus carolinensis
TTGGCTCAGGAATATCTGAAGCAGTGTGAGGAAACACTTCCAGTGAGAAGGACACCTCTCCTCCCCATCCCACCTCACTAAATCTGTACCACTCATGCCAGCAACATGTCTGGTCCTCTTGTTCCACTTGACACCTCATCTGCTTCACCACATCTCAAACAGCTCCGTATAACCCTAAAAACCCACCTGCTGTATCCATTATTGTATTCCTTGAGCAAGAAGTGCCTCTCCGGGAATGTCTCCAAGGCTTTTGATTCGTGTAAAAGTCAGATGAACTGGACTATCAGGAAACTATTTTTGTCCAAGTTTGGTTGTTTCACAAGAGTAGAGCCATAATTCTGTTCATGCTCAATTACTTGAGGACTGAGATGATGCAAGTCTAGTAGTTCATAGATATCTAACATAGGAAGCACCAACATGGGTCACAATGCAACTTCTGACAACCACTGCATGCTTTCCATTGGGAAAATGCTGTGAGGAATTCCAGGTAGCTTATACACTGGATTTCTATATTGCCAGATTGCACTTGGCCTTTGTGTGAACGCAAAGAAGGGAACAAGGATGAAAGGAGCATTTCCTCAGCTTTTCAAACTGCACCTATAAGCAGCAGCTACACTGGGAGTAGCCTCAGTGTTTTGTGAGCTAATAAGTTTATCAGTGCTGGCATGAAATGGTTTTGTTGCAAGGCCATCAATGTCCTATCTCAGGTATTTGTAAGCCTCCAAACACCATTTCCTGATGCTCTCCCAATCTGTAGACCAGTAACTCCCCTAAACCTTAGTTCTTCTATGTGGGACACATCCTATCCCAGGATCTCGCATCCTTAGCTCTGCCAAGCACCAAAGACATAATTAATGGCTCTCCTCGCTGTCCCTGGCTCCAGATACTCCCAATGACTCCTAGAACTCTGGTTCAAATAACTAGAACTATGTTCTAGTACTCCCACGGCAGCCCAACACCAGCCTTCACCTTTTTTAAAGTAAGGACTTGGTACTATTCATGATAAGGAAATGAATGTGGCTGAAGAGCTCAAACACTGCAGCAAATGGCAGTGCAGGGCTATCACACATGAAATTTAGGAAAAATTAGGATTACTACATGGGTATATTTGCTCGTTGCAAAACCCAAGGTGTTAGTCTACGTTAAGATGCCTGCCTAGCGCATGGTATCTTGGTAAGATTAACAACACAAGCTCAAATGGCAGTAATGTCACCAAAAAAGGCATTTTCCTTCCCTGTGACAGCGTTCCCAAGGATCCCTGTGAAATTGCACAGCTTCTGACCAACGCTGTGATGGACTATGTCCAAGTAATACCGTTGAGCTTTGGCAAGATTTGCAACCAAACTCAGAGATCCACTCATCTTTAGGTTAGAAAATGCTCAGAAGGGAAGAAAATGGAACTACAAATCATGTTGTGATCAGATACCTTTTATCAGTTTGAGCATGATAACTGCCGTTCAGTGTGGGGATGGCAGAAAACATTAAGCATCAGAAAACATCCGCTTGAATACTGGGTGTAAAACAAAAAATAAATACATTTGACAAGCAGAACATATCTGACAATTCTGATAAAACATAAATCTTAAGCTTTGCTCCTCCTGTGCTTAAGTGAACTCCTGTCTTGAAGAAAGAAGTAGTGAATATGCATATTCCTCAGTACCCTACATAACCAGTAATTCAGCCTGGGCTTGAACACAAAATCTATTCCCAGATGATGTGTCTGTGATTCTTTTTGCATCCTGAGGCACTTGGCAAAAATCCTGACAAACAAGGTTAAACTCAAAAGCGACTCAAAATACCTGAGGCAGTGGGTTTTTAAGCCTTGATCAACTGGAAAAGAGGAAAGCATTTCTTTTTTTCAGGGACAGAAAAAAGAACAAAGAGAGGTCATTTAAGCAAAGCAAACTCAACACAGATACTGAGAATAAAAAAAAACCCCAAACAACACTGACAAAGCAGACAGAAAATACCACATTGCTAATGTTGTTAGTAGAACCAAAGTAGCACAGGAATGAGTTTTCACTGAACACAAAGAAAAATCTGGAGACGGTATAGACCATAACCAGCTTTAGCAAGCAATGAATTCTGATTAGTCACCATCAATAGCTGTTTGGTATTGTTAAGAAATAATGGTTCCTCTAAAAGTGATGGGATATCTTTGATAAGGGAGGGATTACAACTAATATCATCTTTTCCACTAGAGGCAGATCTTTTGGAGAATAAATATCCATTTTTCCATATTTTACTTGATGCTGTCAATTCTGGAACTGTCACAAGCACAACATATCCATAATATTTTTTATCAATATGGCTAATCAGAGGCCACAGCAAAAAAAACCCCAAATTTTTATTGTTACAGCAATGCCCTTCAGCTTTGACCCTGGATGAGATGGATGCCCATGTGCCCATTCAGCTCTTTCTTGAGATTGCTACCAAGTGTGGAGTTAATTCAAGATACTATGTGTAAAATGCACATCTTAACTATCATCAAGTTAATGTATATTTTATTTAGAAGAGGAGTAATACATATGCATTTCAATGAAAGATATTTCTGTTGGTATAGTGAAGCACTGCTAAAAGCTGAAATACCCACACATAAGGACTGAGGCAATCGAACAATATCTATAACAGAGAGAAGAGCAAGCCAGGATGTCTTTTTAAAACATGCTATAATTCAAAGTGAAGCTGTCCACTAGCTGCAGAAATTGCTCTGTTTGGTTTATATTACTTAGGAAGACTGATGCACCCTTTTAGCCATAGAAATCTGAATCTCAGAGATTAATTGGTAAATCCTGGAAGCAAACAATGAAATCATGAAAAAAAAAATCTTATATCAAAATACATTAAAACTTTTGAGTCTTCCCAATTCTTTCTCACAATACTTTTACTGTCAGTGAAATCAGGAAAATAGGCATATATATAAGGTGTTTATTTATTATTTAGCTGATCTTACACAGGCACCTATTCAGAATCTTCTGTGCTGATTTCAAGATAAAAATACTGTTTGAATCTTAGTCGTGTGAGCTCCAAAAACACTGTACAGTTAGGAAAGCACAAACCAGATGCTAACTTACTTTGCTGTTCATTGAGAGAATTGTTTCATTAAACCCCAGCCAAAAAAATTCTACAGGTTATAGGCAAGTTTTAATCACTGGTGATGATGATTAATCAAGGGGATGGGGAAAAAAAAATCATGTTCAGTTCTTAAATACATGTTGAGTTTTTCAGGATTTGCAAATTATCAACGTCCTCTTGTTACAAACCCTTCCTCCCTTCTCCCGTTACAAATGATGCTCGGTTTATTGTTAGATAAATACGGATGTTTACACTGTTTAGGTTTTCATTCTTACAGTAGATATCTATTCATTTCAATAGCTCCTCATATGAGGAAGATAAGCAGATCATGCTGCTGGGTATTGACTACATCTCCACCCATCTTTGAGAAAAATGTGAGCTTAACTAGCTGTAGCCCAAGCTACCTCATCGCCTGGAAGTGCAATAAAAGCATCCTTGATACAGAAAACAGAGATTGCATCATTGCATATTAACTTTTCTCTGTTGAGGTGATGGAAGTGACAGAAGAAAAGGCTTTTTTAAAAAAAATTAATCTTATTTATTAATGGGGAAGGGCTTGTTTATAATACAGTAAGCAGAATACCCAAAGTTTAAAGTAAGCACTGTGCACAGAGAAAGAAAATGTCCTATATCTGTTAGGCCTTTGCCTATTTTACTGTTGATGATTAGTGAGATCTTCTGAGGCATCATTAGCAGAAGAGCTAACCAATTCTATCCTTTAGCTAATTAAGACACCACATCTTCTTTCTTGACAAAGTTTTGCTGTTATTTCCTCTAAGCAAAAAAACCCCCTGCTGTTTAACTCCCCGTAGGTACAAGATAAACGATCGCCTGAATAACACTTTGAACCCTCAAGCGTTAGAAGGCAAAGACGGCTGCTTCTGCCTCTGTTAAAAATCAAGCAGACACATTTAAGACTTACAGGTCCCTGTGCCTCAGGGTCCAGCTCTATTTCATCCCCAAGCAGACACCCCATGGGATTCTTGAGTCCTTGTAAACTAGAGTAGACACACATCAGATATTTCAGGCATTCTGCTAACCTTAGTGCAAAAAAAATACCTTTTTTTTCGCCCCCTTTCTCAGT
>NW_010315906.1:10969-18175 GCF_000700745.2 Antrostomus carolinensis
CAGCTAAGGACAGTTACCTCCCTCACCCAACACTTATTGCCCACTATCTATTGCTGTCCCTCCAAGGTGCAGGTCGATGGGTGTGCACACCCGTAGCTCTGCTCAGAAGGGTAAGAAGAGCACGTGCAGTCACTGGTGCTCTGAGGATAATGACTCCAGATTAATAGCCAGGAGATTAATGTGGAATAAAGCTAGAACTCATTCAAACTTAATTCCCTTTGCTTCTGAAGCTTTCTCAGAAAACACACTTTGCTCAGAACAGCTTCTTCCTTCCCTCCTACTCTGTGCCTTTTCTAAACAGCATGCTATGGCAGATGCCAGGGTTTCTGCTAAAGAGTGGAAACCTCGTTGTCATGGGTCTTTTGCTATCAGACATCAAGACTCAGGATGCAGTGGGGACACTATGCTGGTCACTGAGTGGGAAAGGGCAAACTTTTTGCCCCAGACCATGGGGCAGGTCCATTTGCATCCCTGACCCACTTCTTGTGTTGAGGGTCTCCACCTGCCTTCCCCACATGAAAAGAGGCATTCCTACAGCCTGGCCTCACCTCTTCTTGCCTTTCAGTTTCTTGTATGCTTGGTCTTTCACATTAAGGTTGAGTTCTGTCCTATCCTCCATTTTCTCTTCCACAATAATCCTAAAAATGGTCTTTCAGGTTACACACAATTAGCCTGATTTCTGCCAACCAGGCTACCAGCTTGACTGGCCTGCTGAAGTTATTGGGATTTTTTTATACACACCAGCTTTAATTCTTTACAGGCCTCCCACAGTTCCTTAATTACATCTTGTTCCCCATGTATCATTATTCCTTAACTGGCCCCAAATTAAAGTCTGTTTAAAAAAATATATTTAATCACATTCCTTTCTTACTTGTGGTTGTCTAACATCCATATAAAACAACAGAGGCCTTATAATAGCCTTGTATATTTGAACCTTGGAACTGAAAATTATCTGGAAAGATAATAACAGTCAGCTCTGCTGTGTTGCTGTTCTTAATTTAACAGAATAATGGCAATGCAAGCCTGGCAAGGACCTCCTGGGATCACACAGTCCTTTCTCTTTGAAGGATAGAGCTATTATACCTAAACCATGTCTAATAATTTGTCTAGCTTGATCTTAAAACCCTTCCTCTGTGCAGCATATTTAGGCCCTGCACCACAGATACTTCCCAATACCAAACCCTAAAGTATCTCCAGTGCAAAGTCATTGAGTTTATCATGGTCTATTTGCAAGGGGCTGTTAGAACAAATTCACACCTTTCTGTTTAACAGGCCATTGAATACTGGATTATTATTACATCTTACCTGTAGTCTTCTCTTTCCTACACCAACCAAAGCCATTTCCTTCAATCTTTTCTCAAAAGTCACATCTTTGGGTCTTGTTTTCTGGCTGTGTTTTCTTTACCTCCTACCTTTTTTATTTCCCTCCTCTGGAATCCTCCTAGTTTAGCAACGCTTCAGAAAGTGTGGCTCCCAAAACTGTTCTGCGCCAATGTCAGCTTCCCAGGACCAAGCAGGGATGGATAATTACCTTGCATATGTTACCTACAACACTTCTGTCAGCACTGCACAGCATGAGATTTGCTCAGTTTTCTAACAGTATCACATTATGACAATTTCATTTGTCATGGCTCCATTACAGCAATCACATTTCTTCATTCCCTCTTTTATAATTTATTTTTAAATTTCCCTTTCCCCAGGAGAAGTGTTTGTGTTTGAATAGCAAATTTTTCCCTTGTTGGTTTTGGGCCTTTTGTGCTGTTTCTCAATATGGTTCTGAATTTTGATCCTGTATCTCAAAGAGCTCGTAATCCCTCCTAGCTTTATGTTGTTTGAAAACTTGTGTGTTTCATGATTTGAGTTCTTAATGAAAATCCTGAGTAGAAATAGGATTTCTGCAGAGCCTTGCTTTTAATGCCTTCCCAGTTTAATACCAAACCATGTGAATGTGTACTCACCGTATCGTGGCTCTGGGTAAGTACTTTTATTTCCCTAAGAGCACGTTAGGCCGGGACCATGTCAAAAGCAGAGTCAAGACATATCTACTGCTTCTCCTTTATCCATAAGAACAATTATCCTGTCAAAGAAGGAAACAAGGTTCGTTTGAGATGATTTATTCTTGACAAATCTACTCCAGCTGGTTTTATTTGCTTTTTATTCTCTAGGTACTTTATACATTGATTCTTTAATAATTTAGTATTGTGTATCTTTCAGGATAACACAGATAGACTTGTTATCTCCCTGAGCCATCCTTTTCCTCTTTTGAAGGATGGGTTCTTCTAGTTCCTAGAGAACATTCTCCTCTTTTGTTACCAACAAGTGTTAATGGTTTAGATATTGCTTCAGTTTCTTAGATATTCCAGGGTAAATTCCACTAGGCCACTCTAACTTTAATATACGTAACACATTAAATATTTTCTAACGTTTTCTTCCCCTACTCAGACTCGTGCATCTGTGCTCTTGTAAACAACCTAATTGCTTTAGGCATTTCCTCACAATTTATGTCATGCCTGAAGCAAAGATGTCATTGAATATCTTGGCTGTCTCATCATGCTCCATTGTTTGCAATCCTTCCCTAATAAAGAATTTTATTTTGCTGCTCTTGTAGTGTTCATACAATCTTTTCACATTAGATTTTATCACCCTCAATAGTAGGCAGTCTGTCTTTCTAGGCTCAATCATACACTTTTTGTCTACTTTTTTTCTACTCAGCTTTAGCCAGATGTCCGTGTTCCTAATTTGTAAATAAATCCTTTTTAATATTCGAGACTTTAAAGAGCTTCTGCTGCAGCTATTCCTTCTTCTTACACTGATTCCTTTCTCCTTCATAGCACAATAATTTCCTGTTGTGTCTTAAATACAGCTTCTTTCAGTAATTGCTATCTCTCCTGCACTTCTTTATCCTTAAATTATCTTCCCAAGAGAATCAACTTACAAATTCCCTGAGTTTATCAATGTCTGCTTTACTGAAGCCCATTATCTTTATTTTGCTTCTCTCATGCTGTCCTTTTCTTAAAATAGTGAACTATGATCAATAGCTTTGCAACCATTTCCTCCCCCTCTGTGTCTAGAATCATTTTTACAGAAGTTGGGTCAGTGTGTTAAGAAAAACTTGTGTCTGACAGTTGCTGTAGATTCTGGTCAACCAAAAGATCGGATAAAGCCTGCAAAGTATGTCCTGCTTGAGCCTGGATACAATGATACTTGTACTACTTGATAATGGTCAACATCACTCCAGAAATGTGTAAAGGTGTTCGGCTTAATTCTTGACCTGATGCAGCAACCAAGTTGCAACACACACACAGAGAAGAAATGTTAATCCATTTTGTTACTTAAGGAGATCTAAACCAGTCCGTGCAGTTACCCCAGCAGAGTTTAGATTTTCTAAGGTGTTAGCAATCACCACTCACATTATTGAAGCACACAAACTTCTGTACTCTATGGCTTCTTCTTAGCATCTCCATAACTGCAGAGGGATATTCTTATCAGTACCCTTACCAGGACTGCCTTATGGTGAACTGCAGTCACTCCAACAGTGATGGAAGGATTATACAACAACACATTCCTCTATTCTGCAATCCACAATGCTCTTCAAAGCTAGAATATCTGAGGAAAAGAGGGGAGCACACCCCACATAAATTCCTTACCTGTTCAGGTTAGGAAAAATCTAAATATGGCACTATTAGGAACCTCTTTTATGTCAGACTGACAGATTTTAAACAGCTTCCAGGAGGGCACTACTTTCATATTCCAGCTGGCTTCTCATTATGTGACAGGACATGGAGCAATGGGCACAAACTGGAACACCAGAAGTTCCATACCAACTTAAGGAAAAACTTCTTTACTGGGAGGGTGTTGGAGCCCTGGGACAGGCTGCCCAGAGAGGTTGTGGAGTCTCCATCTCTGGAGATGTTTGAAAACTGGCTGGATGCTTTTCTGTGCAACCTGGTGTAGGGACCCTGCTTTGGCAGGGGGGTTGGACTGGATGATCTCCTGAGGTCCCTTCCAACCCCTGCAATTCTGATTCTATGATTCTCATTATTGTTAAACCTGGAAGCTCAGTGCTGGATGACAGAAATATTTGTACAGTTAAACACCAGGAGAGCTCTATGCAAATAAAAACACGTGTCAGGAAATGGGGAATTCACTTCAGACAGAAATCTCCCTTCAAGCCATAAAATGGAAAGCTGCCTAGATCCATCCTTAGTTCTAATTTTCTCTTACCTGTCAGCCCAGTGATTTGGCTCCTCATTCCCCTGGCAGAATTTTAAGTAGGTTTAGATGCCTGCTCTACAGGCCCACGTAAACACCGCATGTGCAGAACTGTTAATGACAATCAGGCTTTAAAAGCCTTCTGCAGGAACTCTCATCCAGAAGCTAAGTGACTATTACAACCATCTCACCTCCCTTAGCAGGAAATCTATGATCTCTTAATCACTGGCTACTAGAAGCTGTCAATGAATAAGGAGAAGCTCTTTCACATCCCCTGAGACCACTGTACTTCCCAGAGGCACAGAACTACAACCTTCTTGGTCTCCTGGCTCATAACAACCACATTATAGCATTTTATTTTAAGAAGTTTATTGAGGTCTTTCTAAAAAGCCTCATTGAAAGGCTGCTTCAAAACCTTCCTCCTCTCACAGTTAAACCCTTTTGTTTTTAGCATCATGGGCAACATATAACCATTTTGTTCAGTTGTGAGTATGGTCCTTAATCATCTGCCTTCCCCCTCGTATAGATACAGATCTATGTTTCTCTCTCTCTCATACTTATGAACAGCAACTATACACCATTTCAGCCTTCATTCTGCTAAAAAAAGCCAGTGATCTAGGCTTTGCCCATAAAACAGACTCTCCATTCCCATTCTCTGCCTCTGTTCCAGTTTTAATGGATCTTTTTTGGAATATGACTGACCAGCTCTACTGCAGGCAGAGTTATTATGACCTTGGACTGTGGTCAATACCAATACAATAGGTTATCCCTACTGAAACTACCAGCCCTACATTCACAGCTGCCTACTTCTATCATTCAGATCTTCTACTACAACATTCTGATCATTCTCTGCAAAATTAACTGTTTCTTCTTATTTTCTGTACATTGTTAATACAATTGTCCATTAGGACCAGTCCCAATCCCACTCCTTTATCTACTCCACTACCTTTCCTCTAGCCCCATGCATCCTCTTTGACAACAGCACATTGTTGCCTCCCCTTCTGCTAGATCCTTGCTTACTGTATAATAATTGTGTTAATTGGCTCTTGGGCTACATGGGAAATGGCCAGTTTTGCTATTGCAGCTGTACAAATGAGTGACAGATACTCCATGTCCTTTAGCTACAGATCTGCTTTTCTCATCGAAGAACAGTGGTGAGTTTCTCCAGTGTGAGTGATGTATTACAAACACACATTGTATTTTTTTATTTTCCATTTATCTCAATCTCCCCTGTTACTCTTTTTCTTCAACATTTGTTCTAAATCTTTGCATCCTACTGAGGTCACACTAATGGTTGGTAATGGAGTGTTTCATTATTTCTCTATTCATTAAACAGCATCTATATGTGCTGTTCTCCAACCACACAGTATTGCCTAATTTGATAAGTGCACAGATAAACATCACTAAGGGAATTGCAGTTTCATTTGCCAACTTTTATGATCCCAGTTAAACTGGGTATCAAATAATTTAAGTTTTGTTTCCACCTAAACCCAGAATGTGGTAATTTGTTCTCCTTCACTTGTTCCCATTACCTTGTTTCACTGCCACATTCTGTAACTGCTATGTTACTGAAAACTGACTCAAAATATTCATTTTGCTGTTCACTAGACCTAGATTACCCTTAAACTCCTTAATACTTTTTAACCTTTATGTTGCTTTATTAAAAAAACCCAAAAAAACCCAAAAGCCCAACAATCTTTTTGCTCTTTGCTACTTACATAGCTAAAGGGATTTCACTGTTGCTACAGCAGTTGTTGATTTCTTTTGCAAGATCCTAGTCACCCTAATTTTGGGAACTCTGACTTTTTTTCCTCATAGTTTTTGACAAAACAGGTCTTTTTTTAGAGATGCAAATCAGAACTTGGGAGACAGGTTATAAGAAGAATTCAAAAGACGAGATCATCGCAGCACATTTGGCAGAATGGTTTTTTGGTTAGCATGGACCATTTCAGTTAGTAACAGAAAAAATGGAGCTGCTTCTTTTTCTGTCTCTCCCTCTTCCCAACCTCAAGATGCTGAAACTATGGGAAGAGTGACAATAATGGTGCAAACTCTGCATCCCACTGGGAAGGGCTGGAAGGGATGAGCTGCACAACCTTGTAGCTGCGACTCCATCATGTAACATGTGAGCAAGATTGCACCAGGCAATGATAATCAGGGGGCTGTGACTCCCCTGGTCATCACTGCTCTTCTGTAAAAACACACCAGCTCCCCATGCTGTTCCCCACAAGGTTAACAGAGGAATGTGTTATACCTAAATCAAGAGATTGGTATCCATATGGAGTCTCTTCCTGTATGAAGGCTGTGTTAGGAACTTTTCCATATGAATGTGGTTCGCCTTTGGCCCTTTAGGTATGGAAGGAAAAATGCTTATCCTTTTGTTGACTCCTATCTATCTTCTTACACTGTGATTTCAGTTCAGGCTCGGACCTAAAGCACCAGATGAGACAGTTTGTGCTTCCGTGACTACGGTTGGGGCATGGATCCCACAGCAAGGAAAGAAAAAGGGACTGCCTGGTGTTCTCCACAGCGCAGAATGCTTCCATCAGCAGAAGTCCGTCTAGAAACTGTGTATTTCTAGTAAAATATGGAAGCAGTACATGAGAAGGCCAGAACGCTGCGGAGTACTGAGTGCTCCAATAACATCTTAGTAAATTGGTTTCTGATCTGTGAAAATTATATGCTCATCAGAAAAGCTCTCCACAGCTTGCAGGAACATGTCCATAACCTACATCAGAAAATGAGACTTTCCACATTTCTACAAATGCTGCAGTCCCAGGGGCTCTCAGAGCCCTACAAGCCAAACCCATGCAAGTAGCTTTGGCTCTTCTTTTAGCTTCGATGTTTTTCTGATACAAGTTTCCAGTTAAATGCAGAACCTGTCAGCCTTTTCCCTGCTGGTGGCCAAGCCAGGTATCTTCAGGGCCCTTCTGGGAGATGGGTGCCGATAACAAAGGCAGTTGTGGAGCGGGTTCGCCGTAGGCAGAGCCGTGA
>NW_010315907.1:0-20818 GCF_000700745.2 Antrostomus carolinensis
ATATATATATATATATAAAAACATATATAGATATATTTTGTATAGATTACATTCTTAAAGAATTTTGCTTGTGTTTGAGGAAGATCATTTAAAAAGCTTTCCTTTACAATGGATGTCTGCACAAGGGACACGAAAAACAAAATCACCATTCCTTACTACATAGTTTGATTTAAATTTTTTCCTAAATATGAATATATTATTAGACTTTTCAGTATCGTATGAGAAAGTAACATTCCTCTCTGGATAAACTCTCCTGAGAGGTAAGGTAGCAGCAATTTGATAATTGTACAATAGCAGCACATTTGTTATCTATGAATAAAGGTTCAAATAATTCAGCTTCCCAGTTCATTCATGAGTTTTGGCCCCTTAATTACATAAATCCCATAAATGTTCATTCATCCCAAAGATGATAATTGGAGTGAATTAGCTAGTTTCGCCTGAAAGAAAACTCAGACTTGGCCATAGCATAGTACAAGCCAAAGTTCCAAAAAGCCTTTGCCACCCGTCTTTCTCATAATGTCCTCCAAAACTTTGTGGCTTTGCAAAGTCAAATGTCCCATTACTTGCTCATGTCAAACTCAAGGGCATGCAGTGCAGCAACTCAGCATAATTTTACTAAACCACCAGTTTTGTGGGTTGTAACACAGTCCACACTATTTCAAACAATTAGGAATGGTGGTTAAAAATCGCGTAATATACACAAAATAGTAACATTTTAAGGATACAGGGCATGAATGATGGGTAACAGAATATAAGAAACCAAGAGTTAAAAGTGTGCTGTTACTACTATGAAGGTGGACATAATCTTTAAAGGAGATCTAGTCCTATGTCTGATGATAAGCTTTTCCCCAACACTTAGATTGAAGGCTGTGCTTACTTATAACTGATGCATTTAACATCAGAGTTATGGTCCAGATGTATACTGATAATTAATAGTTTGTATATAAAGACCCTAAAGTTGGTGGATGGTGATTCCTTAGGGTGTTTGCAAATCTCATCAAATGCATCCCAGTTCTCCATCTTGAGAACAGAACAGTAGTCTATGATTTTTATTTTTATTTTTAATTACATTAATATAGAATAGTATTATAGTATAGGAGTGTTATGTTATTAAAAAGACTGGACACTAGCCCTGGGAAGAGCAGTTGCCAATGAGTATATAAGTAATGCTGCATAAATTGAGGACACATGATGTGTTAATACAAATATGAGACTGGGAGATGTACTTGCTTTTGCAGGTAATTCACAATTATCTTGTGCCCTGATGCATAAAGGCATGAGACATCATGTCTTATTAGTCATGTAGACTTGAAGATTCATGTTTTATCCCATGACACCAGCCTTATTTGCAGTGATAGTCTTTTTAGTATATAATCTAAAAATTTTCTAATTAGTTGATCGATTCTTAACCAAGAACAAATGCACAGTAAAAAGGTTGTTGAACAGTTGCCAGCCACCTGATTGGTGCTCATCAGTTTGATTTCACATTGAAGGGGAGATGTTCTGAATTAGATGAATACAGAACATACCAGATATTTATAATTCCACTATGTTAATTCACTGTAGTCCTGCCTTCTCCATTACCACTGAGCATAGAACTTTGTGCAGCAATGCCATAGTTCCACAGCATAGGGTTAATTACCAGAGTACAAAATTATCTTGCCAGTTATGAAACGACATTGCTATTATACAAAATTATTCCATAGAGTAAGTCCTCAAGCCAATATTCATTCCCATTATCTTGCATTCAGGTGTTGCTCTTGGGCTTCTCTTGGCAAGCCTATGAGCCGTGCTGACCCATTTTTCAGTTGTTACTGTAACATTTCCTGATGTTACTGTTCTCCTTTGTGAACATACATACATTCTCCCCACCACCTAAATTTAAGAATGTGTTTTCCTGGCTGGACACTTGCTAGTCTCAGATCTTTCTCTGACAGGGCTCCAGCATTCTCTGTATGGTTACTTCATTTTGGTCAGGTGTGACACTGAGAGTGGATCCTTAGCTCATACAGGAAACAGGTTGTGAGACAGAAGCCTTGATGCTGCTAACATATGGGACAAGCTTGTGAACTTGAGCACAGATCATCTCTAGCTCATTTGTGATATTTAACTGTGCATTTATTCACTTGCTCTGTTTTCGACCTTTCCAATGAGCTCAGTCCAAGAAATTTTTGCTATGGAAACAGCTAACATTAATCCAATTTTTGCCATTTGGCCTGGACTGGTCCCTAAGACTGATTCATGGTTCTGTGTTATTTGACAGAATAGACATAGTCAGTGGCATTAACATACTCTGTTTCCAATGTAATATGCACTTTGATCTCAAATGGACCCTAGAAGAGATGTAAGGCTGGAGAACCATGGTCTAAAATAGAGGAATGATGTCATGTGATGATATTATATAGACTGGAAAGATATTCAAGTCCTGGACTACTGATCTTTGGTAGACATACAGGAATGCAATTGAAAATAATTGACAGTCTTGTGCAGCTTGTGTATCCTATTCAAAATATAAGGTGTTGAATTACATCCTAAATTGGAATGCAGATGTAATATTTTGAATACAACAGGAATTCCGTACAGGAACAAAATTTTCCTCTCTAAGTTGTTCCTTGGTGTGTTGAGGGTACATCATCTGTTCTCTAAAAGGAAGATCATTTTGGGAAAAAAAAATAATAAAATATCAAAAGACTATAACCACTGAGTCTTTTTACATAGCCCTCCCCGGGTATATGAATTTTCCCTCTTGCTGCAGCTTGTTTCCTTTTTTGTGTTTCTTTACATCTTCTCTTCTCTTGTCCAATTCTCTCAAACTTATCAGACTCAAACCAAATGGTGGTGATGTTGACAAAGTAAAATCTGATATAAAACAGATTAGATTTGACTCAAACATATTTGCTTCAATTTCTGCTCCAAAAGTAAAGCTTGATCCCTGTGACCTGTCTCAACAAATCTTGGTTTATGTTATCTTCCTTCTCTCTAAATTGCATCTTTTTCACATTTTCCCAATGAGAGGACTTATCACATGTCAAACAGTCCTGCCTTCACACCTAAGAGTGCATAAAATTGAGCTTCTGATCAGTGCAGTGAAACATCTGTCTGTAGATTCTTGTCTGAGCTAGCAGTGTTTTTCACTGCCCCTTTACAAGTTACAATCCTGCAATTAACTGTTTTCACAGCACAAGCTGCAGTAACAGCTTTTGGACACACTGGTCAAGAGACCTGAGGTCAGGAGAAAAGGTGTTTCTAATGACATGCAATGATAAGGATCGGTATCTCAGTATGCAGTTGAGGACTGTCTGTAGGAGCTGTTCTGAGGGGGGCTAAGCTATCCCTCTGCCCTCTAGCAAGACCTATGTCCTATCCCAGTAAGTTTACAAGCATGATTTACTCTACCAAGATGAAAACCCTTTCCTCAGTCCTCCAGCTAGTGATCACTGGTGAGAGAGAACAGCAAAAATAATCTCATCCAAGAAAAAGGAGCTGACTATTACATACTTTTAATAACAGTCAAAAAAGGAATATTTTCTTTCTGGCAAATGTGGAACTAATATTTTTGTGTGTATGCCCCAAAAAACAAATTATTTGTCATAAATAAAAACATTACAGAAGAAGCAAGTGATAGTGTCAGAAGAGAAAACTCAATAAGTCATATATAATCATGGATACAGCAACTCAAGAAAGAGCATCCACAATCATGACAGGTTATGCACAGCTATTGTTGAGTTTTGGTCTTCATTATCAATAGGCTAGAGCTATGTTGAAAACTTACACAGGGAACTGGAGCATAGAGAGGAGTCCAGCATCACGACAGGCATATTGGGCTATTCTTTGAAAAGTAATAAATAGATACTTTTCTATTTGAACAACACGAGGTGATCGGGAATTTTGTATAATTAGCTTATCATTGAATTTTTCATACTTTGGACCTCTACCAGTTCAAGGGTTTTTGCGGTTAAAATCTTATTATGGGAAAGGGAACAAAACTATGGATTCAGAAATTTATTTTTACCTAATTAAATGTTTAAATTAGCACAAAAAGAAGGTCTAATTGATAATACCCTTGAAAGATTTACAAAAGAAATGTGACTAACAGCAATGCTTCTTCCCTGGTGTTACTTATCTCTGCCTGTGTTCCTGAGGTCCCCAATCTGATACGACTGGTACCCCTCCAGCACAGGATGGTAGCTGACACAGTGAGGATTGACACTGTGTAGTCCCTGCCAGGAGGAGAGGAGTGCTTGTGGTGGGTGCAGCCCCCTTGGACCCAGGGCTTCGCTTGGGACTCTGTTGGTATGTTTGTCTCCTGCCTTGGAGACTCCTTCTGGGGATGCCACTGGGGAGATGACAGGAGCCCCCTATGCCCTGCGACACAAAGGGCTGTTGTTGCTCCCACCCCGGGTCTGTCAGGTAATTCTTTCCAGCATCTGGTGGCCATTTGCAGCTCCTGCTGGCAGTAACAGTAGCATGAGCAGTGGGGTGGAGGAACCAGCTCCAACCAGCAGCTTTAGCCTATTCCAAACAGACAATATCCATCCTAGCATCCCCAAGTGAGACCTACTCTGCCCCATTTTATATTTTTTGAACTAAGAATTGTGGAAATCTGATTTCCTGGGTACTGGCTGAGTGAGTGAGCTGCAGTGGGCAGCTATTGCTAACAGCCATGGCTCTGTGTGAGATTCTCACTCTCAGTCTTCTGCTATCTCTTCCCCTCTGCTCTCACAGACACTGTGCAGAATCCTGAAGGCAAATAAGATCCTCACAAGGAAATCTGGTAAATCTCAGTCTTGGAAGAGTAAGCCCTCCTGCTCAGTCCTGGGTAGGCAAATATACCTGCACCGTCCACTCCCAGCTGCACAAATAGCAACCAAAGAGGCCATGACAGCTGGGATTGTCAGTGACTCATGGGAATGGCACACAAGTCAGCTCAGTGACTCACTTGAGGGGTTTAGCACCAGTGGTGTACTGCCCTGCTTGGAGAGAAGACTTGTAGAAAATACAAGCATCTTGACAGTTCCCTGATTGTGATGATCATAAGGAGAGCAGAGTATTTATAAGAGCCTCTAACCCAGCATAAAAATACTTTTTTCATTGCTGGAATATTGTTTTAAAAACAGAAGAAAAAAGTAGCAACTAAACCCTTTTAAAAATAAAAGGCCAGGGAAAGAACATGTTTTCCTTAACACCTGTAGAATAAGCTCATTATGATCGCTCGTGTCTTTATATGTACCTTCAAGTATTTCAAATCCAGGACTTCCCAGAAGGTACATATAACCTCAATAAAGTACCCTAAGCTAATTTTCAATGGAGTAGTAGACACTGTGATTTTCAATATAGAAAATACTGTACTTTAATATTCAGAGTTCTTCCAGCTCAGTTATTGATGAGGTGCCCTTCCCAGAAGTACATCAGAAAAGGCAATTTCCTCTCACTACACACAGGGAAGCTGACACTTCTGAGACCCTGTGATGGGTTGACCCTGGCTGGATGCCAGATGCCCACCAAAGCCCACTCTATCACCCCCCTCCTCAGCAAGATGGGGAGGGGAGAAAATAAGATGGAATACAAAAAAACTAAACTCATGGGTCCAGACAAAGGCAGTTTAACAGAAACAAAATAACAAAATATTTATTTTCTATTTCCCATCAGCAGGTGATGTTTGGCCACTTCCCAGAAAGCAGGGTTTTGTATGCGGTTCCTGGAGGACAAACGGAAGTAACGAATTCCCCCCCTTCGCCCTCTGTTCTCCTTGCTTTTATTTCTGAGCATACGTCATATCCCTTGGGTCCGTTTGGGTCACCTGTCCTGGCTGTGTCCTCTCCCAAGACCTTCCCCACCCCCAGCCTACTGGGGGGGGAAATATTGGAGAGACAGCCCTGGTGCTGTGCTAGCACTGCTCAGCAGTAACCAAAACACTGGGGTGTTATCAACACCCCTCGAACCACTAATAGAAAACACAGCACTCTGAGGGCTGCTTTGGGGAAAATCATCTCCATCCCAGCCAGACCCAATACAGACCCTCATTCCCCATGTGTTTTCATTCTGCTTTGGGATTGGCTGATGACTGCTTTTGACACCGTCATACCCACATATTCTTAGATCTTCCTCTGGCTGGCTGCCGCTTCCTTTGGTACCCTCTAGGAAGCCCACAAAGGGACTCTGGCATAACCACTGTTGCATGCAGAGAAGAGACCGATCTTGTGTGCTGGAGTGAGAAGCCCTCAGTGTCTGGACATAGCCTGACAGCATGGCTGTGCAGTATTACTGGGACAGGCTTTGGACTTTGCATGGTGCAAGACACAGACAACACTATCTGCAAAAAATGGAAAACCAGAACAAAATTTCCACTTCAGAAGAACGTATGCACTGGGACAATGTATGCAATGGATTTTGAGGTGTCACAGGGTGTCCCTTTGCACATGGTTTTGAGTTTTGGGTGTGTTACAACTACCTGTAAGACTATTCTGGGGTGCAGACTGGTGCTGAATGTGTTATCCTTAGGTCAAAGACCTAACATAACTTTTGAAAAGGCTCCAGCTGACTGACTGGGGAGGGAGATGCCAGCAATGTGCCATGACTTGTTTGTGTTTGTGCCTGCAGTAGATGGAGAAAGGAAAATGGACATAGAAGTGCCAGAAGTGTTCAAGGGAAAAAAGGAGGAAGCCTGGAGATGGCTGACTGGTAGACAACTTCCCTCATATCCTGTTAAAAATGTGTCTCTGTATTAGAGTTAAACTGATTTTCCGGTGTTTCATTTTGTAATGTGTGTAGTAGCAGTGTGTCGCTGGACATGTCTACAGCATCACTTTTGTTAAAAGATATTCATTGTGCTAGGGAGGTGGGAAACTTTGGGTATAAATCCCCTTTCTTAAACTGCTGTTCAGATTGCCAATCTGAACAGAAGCCAAGTGGCAATCTGGTTTGCAATCCAGGATGCTTACAGTTTACACAAGGCTTAAAAAAAACACCAAACACTTAAAAAAACCCAAGGTGATTGTGGCGAAGACGGATGCAGAATGGTAGGCAGACTTACTGGACTTGCAACGGTTTTCCAAACACAGTGATGCTGTTATGTACATCTTATGCCTGGACAATTTTTCTAAGAGGCAAATAAGATTCTGAAATAGCTGTGACTTTTGAAACAATTCCACTAGTATCAGGGCTATTAAAGCAGTAAGAAATTTATTTCCACTTACAAAAAAGGTGGAACTGAGCAGTTGCCTAGGAATTGCTAAAATGCAAATGATATCCACAGTGATTAGACAAAATTTTCTGCACAAAGCATAACTAATTTCAGAAACTGAAAGCCAACAACTTTGGAAGCCATTCATAAGAATCTGTCCAACACATAACAGCGTGTGTGCTGCAGTGCAGTCCAAAGAAGAGGTAAAGATTATATTGTATTTGTCTTATCTGCTCCCAGGTGATGTAGTATTAGTCATTTTTACTCTTACATCCGTCCTTAAAAGCTCTGGTTGATTGAGAATGTAGCTCTGATAAGGAATTCTGATCTAGATTTTAAATATTTAATGCTAACTCTCTACATTCTCATTAAATTGCTATACTAGCTAATAATCTAAATGTTTAAAAATATACACCTTTGTTTCAGTTTAATGTTGTTTCTAACCTGCTTCCAGCCACTAGATTTAGTTACACTTTTGTCTGTTACATTAAGAAGCCTTTTAGTTTCAAAAATAATTTCCTCTTGAAGATACTAAAATTCTTTCAATTAAATTGCTTCCTAAAGTTTCCTTTATTAAGCTAAATAAATCGAGCTTTTTAAAGTCTTTCATGCATCTGTGAGCACACAGGTTCACATGAAAAGCATGATCCAGCTACGCTTTACCAAAGTAAATATAGATGTACTGGCATTGGAGCAACGGTGAATCAGATTTTACAGTTTCTTCCCTTTAAAGCTATGCATCCATCTCCTTTTAGAGGGTGCTCACTGATGATATTTAATGTTGCCACATTTGTTTACCTTTCTTTTGAAAGACTATTTTATACAAGACATTGTTGTATTTTAAATAAGATATACTTTTCATTTCATCATCTGTTTCCTCCATTTTTTCTATCATTACCAGTTTGTTGCAAAATTGATTTAAAAAATGTAAATTTATGTGAAAGTAATTTTTCTGCCTACATCTATCTATGCATTGGGAAGTACACAGCATATACAACTCTACATCACTATATATTTTTCCTCTGTAGAAATAGCATGATATGTGCTGAAATAACACTGATGTATTCCTTAGAGAGGGACAGGGAGACTAGAGTTAAGCAGTGGATTTCCAGTCATTTGGTTCTAGTAGTATATTTGCTTCTAATGTATACATCAATCTCTTTTACTCTCCAGGTATCCAGTGCAAGTTACAGTACATCATAACTTCCTGGAAATACAAAATATTTGTTTTATTAATTAACTATTTTATTTTTAGTGCACCAGATTAGCTAATATATTCTGCAACCAAAACATGGAATTGTCTCATATACAAATATATACAGATGTATACAGACTAAATACAAATTCTTATATACAAACTGCATGTATATGAACACTTTCCATGTTCATTAAAAAAAACCAAAACAAACCTCTGCATCTAAAGGTGGTAGAATCATACAGATGATGGGTAACAAAATATGATTCCAGATATTACAATAAACTCAGTGTTATGTAATTAGAGACGGGTTACAATTGTGATCCTCAGATTCAAAGTAGATTATTTATAAAGGTAATTAATATTTGGGTCTTTTTTTTTTTTTTTTTTTTTTCCATAGGATTATACAAAGGTTTGTTTGGAAGGGGCCTTTGAAGGACATCTAGTCCAACCTCCACAAAAAGCAGAGACATCTTCAACTAGATCTGGCTGCTCAGAGCCCCATCCAACCTGACCTTGAGTGTTTCCAGGGATGGGGCATCTACCACCTCTCTGAGAAACCTGTTCCAGTGTTTCATCACCGTCATTGTAAAAAAATTCTTCCTTACATCTTGTCTAAATCTACCTTCTTTTAGTTTAAAACTATTACCCTTTGTCCTACCACTACAGGCTGTACTAAAAAGTTTGTCCTCATCTTTCTTACGAAGGGCTGCAATCAGGGCTTCCCAGAGCCTTCTCCTCTCCAGGCTGAACAACCCCAACTCTTTCAACCTTTCTTCATACATTCATTCACACAGTTTAGATCAGAGTGAAATATTCAGTTGCCTTCAGATACTTTACTCACCTCACAGCACTAATTGCTGACTTATAGTTTCTGAAACCTAATAAGACTTTTTCCTTGCAAGCAAAACAAAGAAGCAACCAACCAAACAAAAATTGTTTGATCAGAAGAAAGCATGTGTTAGGAAAAAAATCAAAGTAAGTGAAAATTCTACAAAGGAAACTATAAGAGAAGAAATGGACATATTTATATGGAGACAGAGAATTAGAGCTATTAACAGATAAGAACAGGACTGTTTGCATAAACAAGACTAGAGATAAACATATTAAAATGGCAGAGTAAAAGAAATATAATACTAACACTTTAATGTGAGCATGTGTGTGAATATATGTCTATCCTGGGTTCACATCTAGTATTCTCTTTTAGAAAAGGAATATAGCAGTGGCATAATAGTTCCTTTGGAGAGGAGCAAATGGTATTCTGAGAAAGGACTTGCATGTAGAAGATATAATTCCTCTCATTTCATACTTATGAAAAGAGTTTGGTGCTATAACTTTGGTAACTATTCTTCAATTAGCTGTAGGTCATTGCTAGACAACCTCTTACCTTCTTTTTCACCATTATGAACAAATTTGAGTCCCTCAACCTCTTTTTGTAGGGTATGTTTCTCCAGGTTTCTGACCTTCTTGGTATACTTCCTACTGGACCCCGCCGCCCCCTCAGTTTATCCCTGTCTCTTTGATCTGGGGGACAAAAACTGTGCAGCATGCCAACTATATTCCTACAGAAGGAAGAAAACATACAAGCACTTCTAAGGTAAACTTTGAAAGAATCTTGTTTTTTCTACACATGCTTCAGTCCTTAAACAGAACAATACTGCCCTCTGTGCCACTGCATTGAAGCATTTGAACTACAAATATAAAGCCCCAGGATTAGAATTGTACAGAAGAGGAAAAAAAAAAAAAAAAAAAAAAGAGTAGAAAAATACTGTTAATATTTTAATTGTATCATTTTTGATTCAGTCCCTGTAAGATGATCCGTACGGTATTTTCCTCTACATCAAGTATACTGGGGAGTTGTCTGGTTCAAGAGTAATGGAGGCTTATTTGCGCAGGTGGAACAGTCTATCTCTAGTGGCAAGATACCATCTGTCTGTCTAAAAGCTGTTGATTCACCTGCATTTTTTTTTAGCTCTAAGTGAAGTGAACAATTTGAAAGAGAAACAAAATAATTCAGTTGGTTTATCCCATTAATATGAGAAACAAAAAACCAAAATTTGAATTCTGAGGGAATGCTGCACAGAAATTGAGTTGAAAAGCTTGAAACACAGTTATCTTCCAAACTAATAAGGTAATTCCAAGTTCTTTCAATACTCTGAGAGTAGTTTGATGATTAAATATAAACAGTATTTTATAATTTACAGTCAACAGAAGCTTACATGTATATATTTCATAATAGTGTTGGATGTTACTGTCAACATTATTAGGCATCTGAAAGAAAGCTCTTAAAATGTGTTGCTGTGTATTAAGATTATTATCAGCATTTTTGCATTAGCTCTTCTCACACATACCACTATTATTCTCTTACTGTTTACACAGACTCATTTTATTCTGTTTTTCTTTGCTTGCTTATTCAAAAAGTGAGGAAACACATAGACCTGTAAAGAGCCAGAAACTTGTCTTAGGCAAATTATAATATAGTATCATAAAATTATCCCTGCTTATATTGGGAAAAGACAATAATTTGGTTATTAATGTCTTGCAGGCCCATACATTTTCTATGCATTTGTCTGAGTTACATAATAAGACTAACAGGCCAAAGTTTTAAATCAAAGGTAGAATTTACAGCTGATGTCTTTGGCTCAGATCTTTCAAATACATTGACATGTGACTACGTAAGTATTAATTCCTTTAGATAAATCATTTCAGTAAAGCTACTTATATTAAATACTTAGGCCCAAGCTTCCAAGTGGCTAATAGGAGGTTCTGTTATAGCAAAGAAAGGAAATTACCTCTTTTCCCTAATGATCAAACAATAAGCTACAGATAGTTCAGTTCATTCATGACTATTAGCTATAACATAGTTCATTTTAAAAGAGTAGAAAGTTATTCTAGCTTCACAACTAATATGACTGTCAGATTGCTATACCTGTATATAGTCTCTATATATTGCCGAAAGTCAACCCTCATATTAAGCATGTACAAGAAACTGTAGTTAATGTTACCACAAATTTTCTTTTCCCTCCGAATAAAGCTCTCTTGGATTAAAGCCATAGATTGATCTGAAAAGCAATACTCCTTTAAAGAAGTGTAAAACTAAAATAAGTCTAAAATAATAAGAAATTTTAAAGATCTGAAAAACCCTGATGCATCACAGCTGTAGGACCAGAGATTGAAACATGTACTATTCTTTCACAAATACACAGCATTTCCTCCACTTTGCTTGCAAATAATTATGTTTAGTGAAGAGGGAGTGGATTCCCTGTTCCCTTTCCAGATAGCCTGTGATCTAGGAAAGCACAGGAATTAGCAGTATTGTCAATCTATATTGTTGTCTATTTTTATATTGTGGGATGCTGTTATGGAATTACAACACACTAAGTGGAACTTCCTTCCCCTTTTCCTTAAAGTAAGTACTCTCCAAAACACCATAAAATCTTCCATTCCATTTTTTAGAGCACAGGATCATAACTAGGGAAAACTGTTCTTTAAACAGAACAGCTCAGATTTTCTGTGAGAGACATTAATATAAAGTTATATCTGTCAGACACTAACTATATCCCATGTATTGTGGGCCAATTCTCCCATCTTGCTTTCTAATACAGAAGCTTTTCATGTCTTCCTAGGCTGAAAAACTCCATGTGGCACCATCTTTGCTCCTAAGAAAGAAGGTTTCCTTTCATGATCTCTGAAACCTGGCTCGGGTTTAGATTTTCTCCCTGCTGTATGCAGGCATTCTGCTTTCCACTAGATACTGCAAATTTACAAACTGGCTGTGCCTCTCATCTTTCTTCTCCCTCTGTTAAGCTTTCCCAGTCTGAATGCTCTCACTTCTCCAAGGGATGAGGAATTAGAAGGGGGTCCCAGTTGTTGCCAGGTGGAGCAGTCAGGACAGCAAAACCAAACTACTTTTATAAACATTCAACCACATTGTCTTTAACAAAACATGACACACCACACGTGATAAGTTCAGAAACAGTTAATAAAATGATTCTGTGTCTGACAAAGATAACTTCACTTGCAACAGTCAAAAGTTTACTGTTCCAAATAAAAAAGGGCATAATAAAACCTGCTTTAGCTTTCCAACAGAAAACCTGGAAATCTGAAAATCTGTTAATGCAGAAATTTGTGAAAATGTGTATTAATAACAGACCTCTAAAGAAGCAGAGAAAATATTTTTTATTTTTTTAAAACAAGGTGTACAAATATAAGATCCATCTGATTGCAGAGTACCAGAAAGTTTTATACAACAAAACAGTCAGAGGCTTAATGAGGATGTGAGAGGTAACAGGAAAACATAAAATAATTGAAGAATCCTGGTTTTTGGTTAGTCTTGCGAATTCTTGGAACTCATTTAATAAGCAGTCATATAATAACTATCTTTTTTTTTTTTTTATTAAATTTTCAGTTTCTGGGAATATGTTTTTGTGTAAGAACCCTTTCCCTTCCATCTTTCCTACATTTCTGGTTTTATAGTTGCAGAGAAAAATCTCAATGTGAGACCACACTTTACCCGAAAGTTTGGAAGAAGAAAAATAAAACTAATGGCTATATACATTTGGGGTTCTTTGTTTGTTTGTTTGTTTTTCTAGACTTTTTTTCATTTTAAAGACTAATTCATTACTGCTGAATGCTTGATATTGACAGTATAATTAAATATTACTTGTTATGATGTCTGTTGAACAGGTAGCTATGCAAACAAACTTATTAAGTAATTCACAATATGTTACATAGAATTTTAGATGTCTTTTCTTGGAATGATTAATATACGGCTTTTTATGATAGAATGTGAATGCTCATCAACTTGATTTTATTATCACATAAGTTTTAACTAGGCAAACATTGATGTAAATAGAATTACAAGGATGGATTTAACAGGGTGTTTTTCATAGCAAAAGGCAACCAACTACTTATAAAAACTCAACTTTCTTATGTTATTTATATTAATTTTAATCTATGAACTTACAAAACACATCCTGTCCACTACATAAAATTATTCACATTAAAATAATCTAATATATGAAATAACTCCTAGTATATTGAATAAACTCTTCACAAACTGCATAGATTTTACTTATTTTATTAAAAAAATATGTTAATGTTTATATAAAAAGCTTATTTTTCATTATCATCTTGTTGAATAAATTCTGGACATCAGCATTGACAGCAGTGGTGTCATGTTATTCATATGACCAGTTACACTCCATGAATAATGAATGAGGAACAGTCATAACAAGCAATTTTCTAACAACCCTTAGGCTGAAAATAACTGATTAAAGCTATTTTGGGAATACTGATCTGTTACAAGGATAGTCAGAGAAATCAGGATGAGTTTGTGATTGATTCAGGAATGAAACATATCTACTGTTCATAAAAACTCTTGTGTTTTTTCTCGAGTTTTTTTGGAGAGCTTGACCATTACCTTTTTAAGATGTTTCAAGCTCATTTGTCACAACCAGAAATTGCATTTCCCAGTGCCTTATTTGTTTTCTTGATTGGTTTTCATACTCTTCCCCAAATCATGTGTAAAAAAAACAACCAAACAAAAAAACCCCAAACCCAAAAAACACCAATCAAACAAACAAAAACCGGGGGGCATAAAACCCAGAGTTAAGTCCAACATTTGACAGTTAAAATAAATATTTTATCCAGATATTATAGCATTATTATTTGGACAGTATTACACAAAATTATATTGTTTATTTTTATACAAAGAGATGTCAGTCCTACAAGGATTGCTGCCAGGCAAGAAGGTAGAGGAAAAGAAGGAGGTGGAAAATGCCATTGGTTGCTGTGGAAACCAGTATCCCTAGCATGATGCTTTAAAAAAAACACTGAAAGACAGAGCTTTAAATATACTCAAACTAAAAGATGTCCACTCTTGCAGTGATATGTCCATGAGAAGACCCATGTGGTATGGCAATAATCCTAAAGAAATGCAAGAAGGTGTTTCTATGGCTTCATCAGCTGCCCCCAATATTTTAAAAATAAAGCTTGTTTTTTCTTGTGTTTTTGAGTTCTTTGGGGTTTTTAATTTATATGGATTTTTTTTTGTTTGTTTTCTTTTTTTAAATCTTTCAAACAAGGAAGTATGAGAAAATGATTAGCAAGTGCAGGAAAAATCTGAGGTGTCCATAAGAGCTGGAAGTTTCCCATGTCCAGAGTATCCAGAATCTACAGGATTGTTTTCTTAATTACTTCAGTATAATATGGATTCAATACTGCATATTTTTACTAGTCCAGGTTAGACTATAAAAGGGCTTTGTTGGAGTCAAATCATTTGCAGGTCAAAACCTTAAGTACAACCTATCATTTCTTTGCCAGTTTCTTTAAGATTCAGAATGTTAAGGAGGCACTCAATTAAGGAACAACTATTATATAGAATAAATGCATTAACATCTTGGATATATTCAATTACAAAAAGCAGCTTGAGGTAATAAGAGATTCACTTCGGTTTTAGTTCTGAAGAAAGAAAGGGTAGAGTCTGGATTATATGATATACAAATTAATAACTAACCCACAAATTTTAATTTGATCCAAGTTGTTCAATTGATTTACAGTATGAATTTTTCAGTCTGATTTTGTTTAATTCTTTTTTACACTGTACACTAAGAAATACATACAAGTATATTAAAAATGTAATAAATAATATTTCTTCACAAAAACAACTATTTGTAAAGACAACATTGGGAGCACACTAGAATTTTGTAATCATTGTAAAGTAAAGCAGTTTTTTTTCCCCAAAGAAATTGAGATTCCCTTAAATACTGTCATAGATAGGAAATAAAGAAATAAATAAATATTTACAGGTTGTATTTTATAAGACACTTTATCTTCCTCATTTTAGTGACTGCACTTTCTTTATGTATTTCTAGTTTTACGAATAAACATACATGGATTATCAGCTGAAATAGAGTTAAACACCAATTATAATTTGGTGAAGTTTTTTTTCCATTCTTTAATACATATTATGGAATTTGCATTCAAATATCAAAGGTTCTGAATGCATTTCATATTTTCTTTGAGGTAAACCTCACAAGAGAGTGTGGTTTACAGTGATAAGCTAACTCTGCTGGAGCACAGCAGTCCTCTATATTAAAACAAATGAAAGGTTTAAACATGTAAGTCAGAGAGACCACATGCAAGCCATCTAGTACTAAGCATGCTAAATAATTTCCAAGAACACTTCTCCTTCTTTTACTTGAGTATGTTAAGATAACAGATTTTTCCTTCCTGCTAAATGATAACAATTTAACACTTTGACATTTAGTGCTGTGCAGGATGAAAGATTTTGCCTTGTGGTTGTAAACAGTTAAATATAAATTTATAGTCAAAATTTCAAAATATTATCATTCATTCATACTTATGGAATATAATTTTAAAAGAATTAAATACTAAGACTGAAGCAAAAGTTGGGATAAAGTAAAAATGTTGCCATCCTGACCTTGCTGTTACATTTTTAATTGTTCTTTTTCATGTGTATACAGATTGCTGGAGCAAGATGCTGCAGTCAAAAGTGTTCCATGAAGATATAACAAATATTTTAATATTAGTACATTTATGAGAGATCTGTCATTTTCAGGGAAAGATTGTCTTAAGGTACCACCTCCTCTCTTGTTTTGGTCACTTTGATAGCCTTCTGTCCAGGACTGCAGTGAGAACCACAATGAGGAAATCCAATACCATGTGCCAATCTTCCTCTACTGGATCTTACAGAAATTAATCAAATAGACCAGCTTTTGCACAGCTTTTCTCTGGTTACTCATTCATAAAAATTGTATAGCTCAGAGTGTCTATGGCCATGGATTCCAGCTTCATCTACCTGACTCATAACTTGTTTTTTACAGGTAAACATCTTTTTGCTTTCTGGTAGCTGCTGTTGTGAGTGGAAATATTTGCTAATACTAACAAAAAGGATTACTGAAACAAAGCAAGTAGTGGTTCAACGGCACATTGCTTATAAGGCTAGAGATCAGAGCCAACAATATAATATAAAAGTGAACATAATGAATGCTAATTTAATATTACTAAATTTTATAACATAAGTATAGTATGAAGATTCAAATTCATGTAGTGGAAGTGGCATCTGCACTGATTGGTGTTGATAAAAAACAAAAAACAAAACAAAAAACAAAGAAAAGGAGTACAGGGGTAGATTCAGACTAATTTAAGTAACGAACTGAGGAATTGCAGTGCCTAAAAATTAGACACCTGCTATATCTAGAGAAATCCAGATAATCTTACATCAAGGTAATACTCAGCACAGAGAAAGGAAGTCCTGGAACCTCAGTGTCTATCTATTTTGTACAGTAGAGGCTTCATCTAACTATGTAGCTAGTTATGCTATCTTCAATACAATAATTGTGTAGTACAAAACGCATAAAGATAACAGGAAGTAAAGATCAGAACTCTACCTCTGCCCCTTTCAAGGTGAAAGGAAAAAATTACAACTAATCCTCATTTTGTCTAATTTACTTCTCTTGCAATTATTTTTTTATTGCTGGCGACGCAATTGCCTAGACTTGTACCCTATCCTAGGCTGATATATAAGGAAGAAGTAGAAAAGAACATAAAATATTATGAAAAATGAGTATTTGAAGCAGGTGGTGCTTATCTCCTATTAAAAAAAAAAAAATCTATTTCTGATAGAATACTTATGTGTCAGTTTACATGTTCCTTATGTCCCTTTCCTTTTGCTGATACATGTCAAACATTTTATCGTGCTTCTACTAACAGTTTATTACTTTAGCACCAGCTTTCACTACTTTGGGAAAGTGTTATTTTCGTAGTGTGACCACTGTATACCTTCAATTTCACTGAAGTATTTGTATTTTCAGTATAACATTGTGTATTAAAGAATAAACCAGAAAGCTTTGAATTATTTTAAATAAAAGAAAAAGTTATAGAGAATGGACAATGAGAATGTGACTAGTGAGAACAAGTACAAGAAAATTTTAATGTAATAAAAGTCAGTGATTGATTTTGTGTTGTTAAGATATAAATCTGACCTAAATTTCAATAAAACAACAAATTCTGATCCATTTTGTTATTTGTCCTAAGCTTTATAACTTGTGCCTTTTCGTTGCAGCACAGTCATCAGGGTATCCACGTTAATCTGTAACTACTCTATGGCTTATCTCCTCCTCAGAGAAAAGTGACTACTCTGGAACAGCATCTGATTATTATTCATGAACTCTAGATTTAAAAAAAAAAAACAAAAAAAACCCTTCTTCTTTATTTTCTTTTTTAAGACTTAAACACATAGCGAGTTAATTTTCTTTAAGATGAATCCGTAAAGAGCAACGGACATCTAAATGCCTCCAAATCTCACAATATGGCTTAGATAATTTTGAGATTGTGTTTCTAACTGACCATATAGAAGCTTTAAAAAATAAAATTAAAAAAAAAAAAAGATCTATGCACAATTAGGTTAACATTGTAGATTAAAAAGAACAACCTGATATTCTAGGTAATTGATATCCACTTCAAAGGGGTTAAAATATATAGTGTAATGTGGAATTAAATAACCTGTTTTCTTTCCAAGCAAGAGAGTTCAGAATAAAGATCTAAAGAATATATTTGTATCTGCTGTCCCCAAAGTTGTCTAGCAGAAGAAGATACTTTCAGTTTGAGGCCAGTATCTTGTAGGAAATTGGCTAACATTGACTGGTTAAATCTGTTTGAATATCCACTTAATTTTACCTAAGTCTGTGCAAGTTTTCTCTACAGAAGTGAAGTCTACAGCCATTTGACACTACTTCTCAAAGTGCATCTCACACATCGCATAATGAGCTTGTTTTTATTTTGTTTTTTTCCCTTTACTCTGAAAAGGTCAATAAACACCTTTTAAAATCTGTCTTTAATGTGAAAGGAAACTAGAAAATAGTCAAGGTAATATTCATATGGTCAGGGAAAACTGAGAAGGATGGAAGTGGCAGGATTTTTTTTTTAATTATTCCTTGGTGCGCAAAGAAAATCAGTGTCACCTACAAACTTAAAGAATAGAAACTAGAAGTATATCTTTTTTTCTGACAGTCTACTTTTTAAGTCATTAGCTTTGCATATCACAGTGCTGAGTTTGAATTCCTGTTTATACTTCAGCTGCAAAAATTCTTGAAGTAGGATAAACCATCTCCTTTTTGAGTATCATACCGCATTATACCTATTACATGAACATTTATTGGGAAAAAACCTCCTTCAAATCACCTATATGTTTCTGTTTAGAAACTGAATGCTTTTTTTAACAACTGGAAGCTAATTATTATATGTGATCTTTTTCTTCTCTTATTATTTTTTGAAAATGACTTCATTGCAATACTGTCATTTTAAAAATACTGACCTACAATATTTTTAAATACTATGAATAGAGAAAGCTGGGCTCAAAAACCTGGCTCAAATGAAACCCACATGATTTGAAATTGGTACCCTAAGTGGAGACTTATGGAAACAGTTGCTATAAGCAGCATCCCCTTAGTACTTTATTGTAAATAGCGTAATAGCTTGATTTTTATGCAGTGCAAATTCAAAAGGGGTAGGGAGGGGAGATAAGAAGGATAGTTCATGTAAACACTTTTTATACTATTATTTTATCAATTTTTGATATAATTATTTTCCCAGTTGACCAGTAACTGAAAAAAAAAAAATAATTAATACAAACCAATTCAGGGACCCCAAAGCAGACAGCAGTGTCTGGGCAGGAAATAATCTGCTTTCTAGAAAAGAAATTCCCTTTAATAGTTGAGCCTCAGAACTGTCAGAGAACAGTTCAGTAGAATAAGTTACGGACTGAGCTAAGGAATAACTCATGAAGTGAAAGATACACAGGGGATAACAGATAATCTGTTTGTCTGTTTTTCTGTTGTGGTACTAATGTTGTGGTACTAATAAAAAAAGAGTCAACTCTATGAAGTAACAATAGTGAAAAACCTGAATACACAAAGGCAAACTCGGGCCTGCAGAACATGTATGACACCTATTTGCTCTCATATCCAAATATCCAGGTGAAAATAGCAGGATATTTTTTTTCTTTCTGTTTTGATTTTGTGAAAATAAAAAGTGGTAAACATAAAAAAAAGCCAATCTTTTCTCAGTACAGATATTGAAACATAATTTTTAATTTCTGTGTGATTTAAGGAATTTTAAACGTGAGTTAATGCATCTATAGGGTTTCCACTCAAAAACTTTCATGATAGATTGAACATTAGGAGACTAACCTGATAATAACCCTGGACTAATATGTGTTTGAAATTAATTATAGCTACACTTAATTCAAGTAACTACAATATCATGAATATGTTAATGAAACATACTTTCATGTACTATGAAACTCCAAGGAATATACTTTTAAGAAAATATTCAGATTCAGTACAAGATCTTTAATTTGTGATTGTGTTAAATATGTATTGCTATGTATTGCTTTTATACCTGCTCTGTTAAGCTGTGCCAGCACATATTCTATTTACTAGTAATGACATTTTCCCAATGTAATATAATAGTTCAAAATCAAATTTCTTTAATAAATATATAATGTCCCAAATTACATTCCCAGCACATTTAATTAAATTATTTTCCATTTCATTCCATCTTGAGTCTCAAAGTATTATAGCAGCTCAGGAATATTTGACAGAACTCATCCAAGCAGATACCTGATTTTGATACATTAATCTTGGCACTAAGGGTTACTTTACTCACTCTGTGCATTAAGATACTCACTTCATACAATGACAGAAGATTACTGTACTTATGAATCAGTAACTGTCATCCCAACTCAATATACACAGAGGTAACATATGACTTGTGAACAAAGTAGCACTAAGAGGAAGGAATAACACAATCACAGTTCTTTGTTGTGATTAACACATTATTGGTTTGAAATTCATCCATTCTGATTATAAAGTCACAAAACACCTGAAATTTATGAAGACATAATAAGAAGAGACAACAGTGATATTAAACTTGGAAGGCATTGTTCACACTATTTGAGTAAGCTTATGTCATTTTCAATCCAGCTTGCCATATGATCCGAGTCTAAAATGCAAGCTCAAACTTTTAATTCATTTTTGAGCAAAACCAATTAACTCTCCAATTCATATATATGTTTTCTTTCCCCATACATAGTCTGTGTGGATTCTAATAATCTCAGTATTTTCTAAAGTACCTTTAAAGTGACTTAGTGAGAAAAAATTCTAAGTTTCTCATTTAATTCAATTCTCTAAACTAAGGAAATATGGAAAGCCTGAATGCGCCATTGCACTCTATACTACCTACATTTTTTAAAATAAGTCAATGCCGAACTTTATTAGTTAAGTTTTGTCTCTGTCTCCTTTACAGCTAAATATCTCTTCCTAAAACAATTTTGAGACTTCAGATCACTCAGGCAAACAAATCAAATTAAGTTGAGCTGTTTTGTACTTTTCTTTTTTTCTTTTCTTTTCTTTTCT
>NW_010315908.1:0-2140 GCF_000700745.2 Antrostomus carolinensis
ACAGTTCTTACCGCCTACCAGCAGCTGGAAAGCTTTCAGGCGTCGTTATTTCCGTCGTTATTTCAAGCAGAGGACATGAATGCAGCAAACTGGGAAACGTCACCTGATAAATATCTGCTACGTGGATCATAAACATACCTGTTATTTTTACAAGGGTGTTTCTGGCCCTTACTCCTCCCTTTAAACACGTAAAGTTCTTAATGAAGCGTGAAAAACATTGCTTAGCTGCCTAAAACAAACTAAACCCCAAGCCCATATAATTAATTGTGGAAAGCATTTAACATTCTCCCTGGTATATTTAATGTCGGTGACCAGTGTGTTTCTCACACACACCCACATTCAGTGCAGGTTGAAATTTAATATTAAAATTGATGTATTTTTGATGAACCTGGTTGCCTCTTGTTGTGAAGGATTGAAAGTTACTCTGTGGGTTACCCCTACGTTCACCAGAAATACTCCAAGTAAAGGGAGGATTAATTGCATTAACAATACTACTCATATTTCTCCTGATGGGATGCTGTCCCCGTCCCCCTTCCTCCCCAGGTGCACCTTGCCATTAAAAATATTAATATTCAGGGGCACATCTCACACCAGTGCCTTTACACACACAAGCCTCTGCCTTTGTTAGGTGTTACAACTCGTGCTGCTCACCTTTGTGTAGCTGTGGCAATATATTAACAAGCAAAATAAGCCCATTACACCGGTATCATCCAAAAAGTCTGTATTTTGTCCAAAAGAACTTTTAGTAGCAACATCATCATGACAGACCACTCCATCAAAACTACCCAAACAAGTGACATTTTTATTGGCAAGTTCTGCTAATGAATTTCCTTTTCCACGCTCGTATCTCCTATCAGCTTTGATTGAAAACAAAACAAAACAAAACTCGGGTAACATTCCATTTGCAACCAATAAAATTATTTAACATTTAAAAATAAAACAAGAGGAGAGCAATTTTAAATAGCAATTCTAGGAAAACCTGGCATAGTTCCCCCAGCAGCCGTTCCCTGCCAGGCTGCCACTACCTCTGCTCCGCTCCGAGTCAGCGGGCTGGGTACCAAGGCTCTCCCGTTTGGAGCTCAATTAAAAGAACTGGGGCATGTGCTATTATTACCATTCAAAGCCCTTGTCATTGTACATTCTTCACAGGAAAACATAAAACAGTTTGCAGTAAACCAAGCAGTACTTTTTCATCCCTTATTCTAAAGCTAAGTCATACCGAAGGGGGAAAAAAAAAAATGTGGCTTCAACATTCAGCTACTTTATCACACACAATGATTTCCACTAAGAGCATATCGAGGTTGAAATACACAGCTGATTTCTGGCATGAGGTTAATGCTTATGGAGTGCAAGATGCAATCTACTTTGAAATAATAAACACGTCACTTCATGATGAGCAAAGTATTAATTTTAGCCTTTTGGACCAACGTGTAGTTGCTAGGTTCTTCCTCCTGAATCTTGCCAGGAGAGTTTTCACCGCTACCGCAAAGAGAAAGGTGACCAGTGGCAATCACACACTTTATCATCAGTTAGGAAGATGTTGTATTTAGCACGTTTGTTTGCATTCTGAAAAACCCTTAGTTCATTTTTGTTTTAGGCCCCAGAGGATTTGTACACCAGAAATTACACAAGTCAACCACAGTAAATTGTAAACTGGTATCCACAGCGATTTTTGAGGTATTCCACAAGAAACCTGGCTCTGCACCTGAATGTTCCTCTCAAAAACAAACAAACAAAAAAACCCCACAAAAAAAAAAATTAAAAAGAGAAAAAGAACTCAAAGCCCTAGCTGGAGTGGAAATTTCATTTAAAAGATTCCTTTAATCCCCACATTCCACCACATTTGATCAACAATGACATACTTATTTCCCCAGGGGCACAAAAGAAAAAAAAAAAATCAATCTCCATCCTTTTCCTGGAATATTAATTTCAGTACTTCATTTCTAAATTTCTGGGTACACTCAGAAGAGATGAAGGTCTTATTTTCTAGCCAAACCAGAGGAAACACATTCAGACACTGGTTTTTTTGGTTTATTTAATTTGTGAAGGTGCTCGAAGAAGATACCAGCGACCCTTTTACATTGAAAATAGCAGCGGTTTATACTCTAAACCTCCAGTCTGCAAGGATGAGGTTAGGGAA
>NW_010315908.1:2150-33775 GCF_000700745.2 Antrostomus carolinensis
TGGACCAGAGAATCTGAAGACCAAGTTAAAGACCAAGTTAAGAAGCAATGGTCTCCCAGGTCTGGAATTGGCTTGGTAGAACCATATCTATTGAGGCAGTTGGCATCGACAGAAGGTTGCTCCTGTGGAAGAGGAGATGCCGCTTCGCAGCGTGAGCAGGTTCCTAAGGGACTGGTCGCCTGCCTTACGTGCGAGCTTTTCTGTTAGGGCAGAAGAGGGAAGGGCAGCTTTATTCTTCAGGTAACTGCTCTTCTCCTTTGAGTAGTACATTCAGAACAATTCCCAATAAACCAGAGCTGTAGTGCTAGTTGTGTACAATAAATTGCCTGCAACATTTTTATTGGTTCTGTTATTTTTCATGAAAAGTGGAAAAACCTTTACAATGACCTTTACAACCTTTACAATTTCCTTAGAAGGAAATAATTCGCTACGTCTGTACTTGTAGAAAAACCACAGGCAAGAATATTTTCTAAAGTGCTTCTTTACTCATCAGTAACTTTTTAAAAAATTAGACCTGTATGTTGTAGCGGCGTAGTTTCCTAGTAGTTCATGGACCAGTAGATAGTTTCTGATGTAAAAAACCCATTACATACTTTAAGAAAATGACACTTGCTTTGAGAAATGCATCCAAGTGAGTGATCTAAGTGCAAAACCCACCATTTCTTAAAACACGGCCTTATGCTGGTTTATTAATGCAACGTTACATCCTTTAAAAGTAGTTTACTTCCATTCCAAGAGCAAGGATTAAATAATACAAATAAAAGTTGAAAATTCAATGAAGCTATTGCCTATTTACCCTGAAATAAAATAGTCTTATGATTCAACTGGTGCAAAAATCCCTCCAAATACCTTTGTTTTATTGGCAAAGTCATTTAAGGTCACTTTTGCTTCCAAGACCATCTTCTTCCATGGTTTCCACTGAAGGAGTTTTGCTTTGTAATGGCTTGTGGTTCCACAGTGATTTGTAAATGAAAAACCTACTATGAATAACTCTACCGTAGTCACTAAGTTACAGATACTGTCATGAGAAAGTCCAAAACTTACAGTGTTTTGTTTTTGTTGTTTGTTTTAAATTTTCAGCAAGACACAAAATTCCAGTCCAGTTAAAGTGTTTTCTTTGAATGCCATTTTAAATGGCAACAAATGGCTGCTGCGCCTTCCGGATGGAGAACTTAACGTGATGTCCAAAGTGCTGCTTTATATGATAGATGGTTATTGTACTTCAAATGTACCCCAAGGATGGTGTAGAAGGTCCCCCGCAGGCACAGCCATTTGGATCAGCTACTCCTACGTTTATAGTGCAGCAGGTTTGAATCCGCGTTAGAGAGAACCACAGCTGGGTGGCACGTAGCAAAATGTGGAGTTGTCTGTTCTCAGAAGGCATGACACAAAGCATCCCGGAAGAGCAAGAGACAGAAGCATCTGCAATGTTGTTCTGATTCTGTCAAGTAGTAAGAAGCTTCTATCAGAAGCTGGTGGTTATTGCTGAGACAGTAAAGCACTCCGGTTGGCTTTCATCTTCTCCAAGCGTTTTACTAGGTGACCATTGCTGACTTCAAGCTCTTCGGTTTTATCCAATGCTGAACGAAGCTGAAGGAAGGAAACAGAAATAAAACCCCGTAACTTTCACACTGTTTTCCCTTTCCAAAGATAAAGCAAGGTTTGGAGTTACCAACACTAACTGGCGATATGACTGGATTTTCCTTACAAGACAGAGCAGTTGAAAATTCCTAGTACTAGAGTTAAATGTTGTGTAACTGCCCATGCTGTTGCTTTGGAGGCCACACACACACACACACAGATATTTGCTAAGCATGATGCCAAGAATGCAGGGTATTTACAGAATGTTGAACAAATGGCTCAGAGTTTGCCTCAACTTCCGAGGCACGGATGCTCAGAGAGATCTGCTGCCTGTCTCATCGCCTGGCTTTCATGCTTCTGGTTCTCAGAAGTACAGCCCTGAGTTTCAGCTGCTTTAGTTTTCTATAAAACCCACCACGGGATGGGGGTAGGGGGAGAAAGGTGGACTGCACAGAGCAGTATTTATAGGCAGAGGAGTATTCAAAAAAAGCAAAGGGCCACACTGAACCAAAACTCAGGAGGCAGGTGTGAAAGAAGCTGACAAATGTATTGAAGCTGGTTGTAGCAGCTACTTGGAGAACACATGAAGTTTGGTAAGACAAGGTAAAAAATAGCAACCAGCTTAAAAGATAGTGTTTTAATAGAGAGAAAAACATGGCCAGAGCCTGCAGATGGACTCACTACAGCAAACAGGCATGAACGGATTGACAGAGCAAGAACACCAGGCTCAATAAGAACGATTCATATCCATTTAGCAGTTTAGACTCTGAAACTTGAAAGCTTAGACTGTCTTTCCTGGTAAGGTGTGGCATTGTGCTTTAATTTATATAGCACCCAAATTAACCTTACAGCAGGATTTCCAGCCTTCTACTGCTGTTTTCTGAATCACATGTTCTAAAAAGACCAGTGATTTGTATTTACAACCCCAGAATTTGTAACACCCGAAGTAATGAGCCTTCAGGTACAACAAAGGACAAGGACAGCAAAGTAGAAACAGGAATTCTTCAGCTTGATGGGTGTCAAACTGTGTGAACATTCAGAGCTGCAAAGCAGCATTGAAACCTGAGCGTTTGAAAGCTGCTTCTAGATTCAACCTGCACAAGAAGAACGTGAGTTTGCTCCAGAGAACTGACTCGGGTACAAAACAAGGCACTGCAAGTCAGTTTGGGAAGGAACAGTGAAAAAGGCAGTGGGAGTTCACAGCTGTGACTGTTACTCTAGTCTGAGTGCTGAACGTTTGGTTAAACATTTAGAATTAATAACTAAAGCAATTAAGAAGGCAGATGTTTATTCTTTGCTCTGCCAAGGAGGGTAGTTCCTCCTCTAAAATGCACCAGACAGACTGGTCTCCCCCCGTGCACTGCCAGTTTGCATTTAGAGTTACCTCTCTCTGTAGTTTGCGTTTCTCTGCTTTCAGTTCATCTTCTACTCTTTCAGCATTTTCAGCAGCAGTTTTGTATCGGGCTACCTGACCTTCCAATCGTATTACCTAAGGTGAAGGCAAAATTTCTCCATTAAAAGCTGTACCAAGAAGTTTCTCTGAAGTTCAGTTACTCTAAAGTGGATGTTCACTCTTCCACTAATAAGTTAAGCAATAACCAGAGAGATGCTCACTCTTCTTTAATAAAATAAAGTCAATATTTTGAGATAAAACCCAAACAACCAAACCAAAACCAAGGAAGCCTGGCCATGGTAACTTACTCCAGACTTTTTATACATATCCCAATTTAATATGCTTCCAGCAACAAAAAATACAGTCCACTGACTAATTTTTTCTTAGCAAGAGTATCACTGACGTACTCTTGACAAGAGCAAACAGTCAAAATTGACCAGTCTTGTATAAAATCCATATATACTACATCACATGCCAGGAGCCATGTAAAAATCATCGATAGCTCGGCATAAGGAGGTATTCTGAAGAGTTCACTAAGTGCTCTCAATATACCTTTGTCTTTGAACGTTTCTCCTTCAATAAAGATGAATAATATATTCACCCTTCCCCACACATAAATGAAAACATTTTAGTCTTCATGACTTAAGTGCAGCTGCCCTGATGCTCCAACACTCCTGCTTCTTATTTAAAGGGAAAAATCACAGGAATCGTGATTTCATTTATCAGATAATAAAATGCGCTTTCTCTTTGCATCCTCACCATGCCTCAACAAACAAAACAAGCCAGGAACTTACATTTTGCTCCAATGCTGTTATCTCTTGCTCAGACTTTGCTAGTTTAAATTTGAGATCACTGATCTGTCTGTTGGCATCTCCTAGAAGAATTGTAGATTTATCAGAGATGTCAGAACAAGCATCAACAGTGTCTTGTAACAAGTCTGTCATAAAATTTCCACACTACAGGGATCTGCTTGGAGCAGAGGTAGAGTAGCAAGTGCCCATCAGATGGGAGCTATTCCCTTCTGACCACTCTGAAAGCAGAATTAACCAGGAACTCACCTCAGCTCTCCTGGGGAACATAAGGGAGATTGCCAATTGTGATCTTGTTCAAACAAAGGAAAACTGTTCCCTCAACTCCCAGTTTGAAATTCCCTTAGAACCAGAGGCTCATTTTTTCTTAGAGCCATGTGAGCCTTGCTCCATTTCTTAGAACCTTTTTGTCACTCACATGCAGGACCCAAAAGTTCTCATAAAATCAAAATGTAGCTCACTTTGGAGGTCAATCATGTGCATGTCTGTCCCATTTTCTAGAACTTCATCTTCTGACTGTGTATTTTCCATCTTGCCATTCTTTTGCCTTTCTTCCAGTTGTCCCTTTAATTTTTTAACCTGAAGGGCACAAAGTAATTAGTTATTAAAATATGGGAAAACTGTGGCTCAGTACTCACATTCACTCAAGTATTATATAACAAATTATATATTTTTAAAACCTAAATAACTAAAAAAAAAAGTCACAAAATATTTTCCTAGAAATTCTTTTGACAAATGACTCATTTTTAGTACTGGGAACATTTTAAGGATTAAACACAACGAGCGGAAGACAACTGTTTTATTAGAAAAAGCCATAAATGTTCTGTAGGCATATTAATGTAAAACATTCTTAAAACCCCAAAAGTGTGTTTGGTTGTGTGTGAATTCTGATGGCCAAGGATATAGTCCATAAATGAAAGCACAGAGCATCCTGCAGAGAAACAGATCAGCTAAAATATTTTAATAAGCTTTATATCCGCCATGGAATATAAAGCATATTTTATAGAATAAAAATAATAACTTTAATTATTTTTAAATAATTAATAAGCAATAATGACTTTAATTGCTATTTACTCATCTACTGTAATTCCTCCAGCGCTTCTTTCCGAATGGCCCATTGCCCACAGACCCAGCAACTGGCTTACTCTGGGAGATAAAAAATTTGCTTCTACAATTTCTGGACCATATTTGTTTTTCCCTTGGGCTTGGCCAATCTCAATTATTTTTTTTTCAGAAACACTCCAGGAGAAGGAGTTTTAGATGACTGAAGACATTGAATATGACACGGAACAGGCACTTGTTGTGTCTTTCTTCCCCTGTATCCTGAGTTAACACGCACGAGAAGTGTTTCAGAGGAAGAATGAAACGTCAAGCAATGCTACAAGTCCTCAGCAAGAGCAACCCAGCACACGTTCTGACAGGCTCTGCTGTTCTCCACCTCACGTTAGGGCTATTCTGACTTATTTTAATCTCTCCTGTTCTTATCACAGATTCAGTAAACACACAGCATTTCAGTTGTCCTGTAATTACCTGGTCTAGTAACGATTCTCGTTCATCAATGAGTTTTTTCAGCCTGTCTGAAAGAGAAAACTGAAAGTTCAGTGCTGATTTGATCGAGCCGCACGTTTCAGAGTGCGTCTGATGTGAAGACCGAACCGTTAAGGTTAGTGAAACTAATGATGAAGGTAATTATGCACGTACCACGGGAAATGAGGCCACAGCCAGGGCTGGGAAGGGGCTGCAGCCAGGGGAGGTTATGCCATTCTCACAGAACATGCTTGTCACGGCAGTAGCAGCAGCCAGCTGCATGCAAAGAGGCTAATCTTCTACGTTAGGTTAGCATGCAAGAACTCTAGGGTCAAACACAACTGCAACACAAAATCTCACAAATCTTTACAGTTTAACATCATGAAAATACTGTCAATGCCTATAATCAGAGCTAAACACGTTCTCAGCACTTTAAATCTTCACTTGTTTTACTAAACAATGACATTTTGTGTTAACACCAGTATCATAACCAGAGAAATATTTGTCCATTAAATTGTTTTTTGTTTCGAACACAGCAGTCTGGTAAAACATTCTTTTCTCTTTAATCCTCCTCCACAGTCGATTCTCCTGGTGATCAAGCATGCATAAAATAATCCAATCTGGACCAACCGTTGTGCTACACTTGAACTTGGCAGTGCTACAGATCAGCACAGGTGTGTATGTGTGGCATTCATTAATAAAGTGCACGCTACAGAATGAGACAACTGCAAAAAAGAACTAGAAGCAAGTAACCAAATCACTTTTGGTTTGGTTTGGTTTTTTTCCCTATTAAGGGGTGCAAAATGTGAAAGCATTTTAGCAGGTACTGGATGCCCAGGGAGGGTGTGGAGTCTCCTTCTCTGGAGACATTCAAGACCCGCCTGGACGCCTTTCTATGTAATCTCATTTAGGTTCCTGCTTTGGCAGGGGGTTGGACTGGATGATCTTTTGAGGTCCCTTCCAATCCCCGACATTCTGTGATTCTGTGATGCACCAAACCTCAAATCAGAAATTTTCTTATCACTGAAATTATCTTCATTAATCAACAACCTTAGTTTGTTCAGGTGCACCTCAGCAGAAGTACACTGGAACACAGCATTCAAGTATGCTCACGAGAAGAGGATATCTTGACCTCAGGCAGGCCTTACTCCATGAGTCTGACGTGTATGTTTGTTGCAGTTTTATTTAGCTTGCCTCCCTTGCCAGTAAGCAGTCACCTGTGCAGAACCAAGTCATTGGGTGTTCAGAGCTCTAAGGTTTGGCCTGTTAATTAAATGGTTAAAATCCAAATATCACTTAAGAAAAAAAATCTTTTTCTAGACTTAAGGAAAGCAATTGACAAATTACAGATAAAAGGCTGGTGGGCTTTTACCAAGTAAATTCTGTTGATAGACTTTAAGTATTTTTAAAAAGCTTTAAAAATACCCAAACTGTAGTCCTCATTCATTGTTAAATCCTAAACAGGCCAAAGCCTTGTGGTTCCCCCTTTTTTCTAGTTAACACACAGAGTAAAGGGAATAAAGAACCTGTATTGAATCAAATAGTACAGAAAACTGAAGTTTTCAAATTAAAATCCTTCTATATGGCAGACATGTACAGTCCATTAGCTAGTAATAATGCAAGGAGTCATTCCCCTCCTGGGTACACAAGTTCCCATATACCAGGTGTCATCCTAGAGCATGGAATAAAACCTTTACCTTGGTTTCTGATGCAATACCCACATACAGATCTTCAAGCGACATCCCCGTTCAGCAGTTCTATGCATTCACTTTGAACCTCCTCCAGTCTTATCCTTTTTATTTTTTTATTTTTTTTTAGCCATTTGTAAAACACAACATTGTTATACCTGAGCATTGACATGGGAAACCAAAATAAAACAAAACCAAAAACAACAAACCAAACTTTTGTAAGCTGATTATCAAGAGTAACTAAAATTTACACCTATAACCTCCATTCAAAATATTAATAAAACAATTTCATGTATCTATATGGGAAAGAAGGGAAGCTTAAAACAGAAATTCTATCAAAGATGAAAGGGAAGAAAAATAAAGGGCAACAAAGAAAGCAAGGAGAGCAAACAGTAAAAGAAAGGTTGGAAAGAGATCAAGGACTGATGCAGAAGAAAATCTCTAGGCCACTACAAAATTAACCCAAACTTATCAACTCCAAAGGGGCCAAATAATCCACCTTGATCCTGAAAATAACTTAGTCATGCACATAGCTAAGTAACTTTTATTAACACAACCACTGCTGTGGAGTGCCTGCCTGAAGTGAGGACATCTCCAGTTTCCAGTAAGGAAGCACACCAGTTTCCCCCAACCCCTTACCCTACAAAATGGATGTTAGCATTTTGGGATAAGCCTTCAAATCTGCTCTCACCAGCAGTTCTCTCTTCCCTCCTTACAGACATTTGTGCACCCCAGTGGGACAGATGACATGCTGGCAGCAGGATTTACAAGGCCACAGAAAAAAACCTAGTTTGCTAAAGTTGCTATTTTTTTAGAAAAGTTTTCTGCATGTACAGATGAAGTTCTCTTAATTTTCACTTATCTTAAAACCCCACAGTAACACGGGAAAAATTACTTTAGCTTTAATAGATATCTGTGCAGAGACATCTTATTTTTGCATTTAGGAGACGTTTTTCCAACAAATCAAGCATCTGAGGACCCTGAGAACAGGTGAGCAGAAAAAAAGCCATCTACTGAATGAGGACATGAAGCAGCTAATTACAGTTATCACCTGTAACAGTCATTGTCCTTATTTCGCATCTGAAGCCACTAAAATGAGTAATTAGAGCGTGACATTCTTCTCACAATTAAATTTAACTTCAGTAACACGATTCCCAGGCTACTCCCTGCACCAGTTCATGGGTTTTGTATGTGAAGGAGCTTAACAAAGGGCTGAATCAAGGAGCTGGGCCTGGGAAGGCCTGGGAGAGAGCAGGACAGACAGGGGTGGTGGTGGCTACCAGTGTCTTCTGCTATTGTACAGGCCTGTTTGTAAGTCAAACGACTCTTCTCATTACCTTGGTAATGCAGCTGACTTCAGGTATGGATAACTTGGGTGCTGCTTCAGTGGCACAACTGACCTAACATCCTCTCATCAACCACAGATCCTTGATGTCTCTTCTTACTTGGAGGGGATCATGTGGTGGAAAGCAGCTGGTTTTAACCTGAATGATTTGTTTGATGTGTGGCCCAACAAGTAATTAATGCTAATGGAAATGAAAGGGGTAAAACTGTACTTGGAGGGGTGGGAAGGCATCCCGTGAAATCACAGCAGGAGCTCTGAGTAGCTATTCAGAAGAGTTTGCAAAAACTGTCAGATCAATAGCAGGTTGGGTGATACTCCTTCTCCAGATCTGTCAATTTATTTTAGATCATGAAAAAAACAAACAACAACAAAAAAAAAAATACTGAGGAATGCCTTCCTCTCTTTCCCAGAAGAGGGATACAGGCTGTTGGGACAGTGAATAAGCATGGGATTTAGAAGCCATCAGCTTGCAATACTGATTTTGAGGGGGACAGAAAGACTATTCTTTTCCAAAATAAAGGAAATATTGACCAAGACCTTTCACTATTACTTGCTGAATAAGGAAAAAAAAAAGTTTCTTCATCTACTGCTTTTGAAAGCATTTTAGGTTAGCTCTGATTTCACAGTAATGCACCAAACCTGGGCTACAGGCTACACATGGCACTCGGTATGGAACAGAAAACCCAGCAGCATTTGGAGCTCTGGAGCTACTCTGAGACACGAATCTTACACTCTGAGTGGTGCAGACTGTCCCTGCTCAAAACAAAATGGCTAACAGAATAGCAGCAAATATGAATCTTGGTTTAGTTCACCTCATGATTTCTTGGTTTCATGTCAGACCAATGAAAACACCAATCTTGAGATTTTGCTGTCTTTGAAAGTCAAAACCAATGTAGAAAAGGAAAAGCTAGATATTTTCTTATATCTGTTAGACATCAAAAGGAAAATGCCAAAACCTGGTTTCAATCATGTAATCTTACAAAAGATGCATTTTCTAGGTAATTCCTCCTGAGACACTGCCTCCTCTCCCTCTCGAATGGCACACGTTTCACTCAACGCTAGCTGGCATATAATATCTAAATTATTAAATTTTTAATATAACATCTAGCAGCTCCATTTATCTTCAAGATGATTTATCTGGGAGACCTCTCCCTCAGTGTGCATATACTCAAGGCAAAATCAAAGAGGTAAAGAATACCAAGACCTTCTCCTCCCTGGTCCTTGCCCAATTCCAAAAGTCAGAGACCAGCTGCCAGCAGAGGTACCAAGCAGCCAACATCCAAGGATGGATTTCTAGCCCATCAGCTGGTCTGTGCTGCCTGTTCGTGTTCTTGCTCCTACCCTAGTTTCACTGAGAGCTGGCCAGTTACTGTGGGATAAAAGCTAGCACATGGACAGTTCAGACTAGAGTTGTTTCTCCTTCTCTGACTTGGCTTTAAAAAGGATGTCTCTTACAGATGCTCTGTTTTCTTAAAGTGGAAAACGAGTTAAAAACAGCTCACCATTAATTCCCTCAACCAACCATTCCTGTTAGAAACAAACTCCTACAAAAAAATACAGGAAATACTGACATGTGCCTAATTTAACTCAGAGTTGTTTATAGATCCACCCACAATTACAGGTGAAGCCATGTAAGCACATTTAATTAGATATTTAGGTGCATTTAACATTTAAGTAGAAATACATTTAAAATACTTTCAACATTAAACCATATATTACTGTTCCAAGTACAGCAGAGAGAAATCTTTAAATAAACACTGCTGCATAATAAGTAGAGATTTTAATTTATTTTATTTTAGATCTTTGACTTTTTAGATTAGCATTTAGTGTGAACCCTTAAGAAGGAAAACTGCTAATACTTACAGAAACCATACTGGAACTGTTGTAAGTTGGAGAGAAGCCATATGAAAAGAGTTCCAGGTTTACAGTCCTGTTACGGGTTTAGTTACAGGTGCCATCACATATTAAAGGTCCTCAAACACCAAGGCTGCACATTCCTAGTAAGATAATTCTTCCAGCTACATACCACAATGCAATAAATGTAACAAAGAAAGCTGCAGAAAAATGTTTTTTTGAAATTATCTAATTTAAATAAATATTTATGCAGGTTTATAAAGAGTGCTCTGGACAGGCAATTTAAAGTATAAAATAAGTTTATTTCAATTATATACAGCTCAGTACATTTTGATATACATCTTGAAATTTTGCAGTCTGTTTATACTCCATCAGCTTTGTAACATCAACACAAATGCAGCCTTCCACGGCACCCCCACCCCAACTCCTCGACTTGGGACGTTCATTCCTTCAAACAACCTTAAATGGATTTTTAATTATGCAAAACATGTTCTTCTTCCCAAGTACTAGCAAAGATGCAAAGAAGAAATATGCCAATGGAGTCCAAGTGTCTAATTGATGGCAGCAGTTCAAAGCAATCCAGCTTTTCAAAGAGGCACAGAGGCTGGGATACACAACAACCATCGTCTTTGGTCTGATATCCAACAAGAATTAAGACATACAAAGTTATCTCCTTTCCAGAAAGGAAGAGGTAAGAATTTTTTTAGAGATAAAAACATTTTCAGAATCATAGTTTGCAAAAAAAAAAAAAATAGTATGCAGTAACGAAATGCAATTTTAAACAAAAATCTTGGAAAAAATAGATTATTTTATATCTTCATAGCTAGACAGTACTTGATAGCAAACCTAAGCACACGTTACAGTGTGTATTGACACTTTCTTCAGAAAAAATAAAAAACCCATGTGAGACATGGTGTAAAAGGCCTATTGTGGTGCAAAGTGCCTAGATGAAGTAAACATGTATATATTTATTCCTTCCAGCAAACTAAGACCTGTATGTTGCACTTTCTTCAAACTATACCCTTCTTCCCAAGTGTTTAGACTAAGTAGATTCACAGTGATCTAACTATATTTTGGAATATGACCATATTAGGAATACACACAAAATGGAATGAAGAGTATTTTTTTTTGTTCCATAGTTTAAAAAAAACCAAATAACAAAGGTTCCTAGGTTTTAATAATCCAGAAAGAAGCTTCAACATCAGCTCAGTGTTGCTGATCTACTGAGTTGCTTCACAAAGTGAATCTACTTCCTGTAGATCTAATGATCTACTTACTGTAGATCAAATGCGTGTAAGTACACGTAAGTACATGCAAAAGTTCACACAGATCCAATGCACATAAATACATTCAAGACATCTATCATCTAGGCTAGAGAAGAAGGAATTAAATGTAGAAATTCCTCAGTAGCAGTTACTCACACTAAAAGCACTTTACTTGCAAGATAGTCTGAATAATCAGTTGGTGAAGCTTGCTCTTTTGGTGATAAACTTTAAACCTGAGACACAGCAAAACCAAACCCACCAACAAATAACTTAATACTTGCATCATTACCACTTACAGAACATTGTATTATGAAGAGAGTTACCTATAAAGAAAAACAAACAACACTTTTAATTTTAAGAGTATACCTCGGGTCTGATGTATTGTGCAAAGTGCATGCGCTTCTGTCCTGGGCCTGATCAAATGGCGTGTAACTCGTGTAGTCTTGAGATTTTGTGATTAGGATATTGTACAGTCATCTCTGGACTTACCCTTACCCCTTCTACCACCCTGCAAATCCTCCTTGCTTTCATCCTTGTTAAGGACAGCACTGCCCAAATCCTGTTCCAAAATATTTTCATCTGGTATTTTTTCCACTTTATTAGAATCTGATGCTCTGATTTCATCTTCCATCACATCAGTCTTCTCATCAGTTTTCCGTGATGCTTCCCCTTGCAGGCAGCCTGTTTCTTCAAGCTCATCTCCTTTTTCATGCTGCAAGCTGTCATCTTCAGTCAATGCATTTTCAGATTCTGTTTTGTCTGTTCCTTCTCTGGCTTTGGCTGTTTGGGCAGTTTCTCCGACAGCATCATTTGCTCCATCATCCTCTCCTTCCTGTGGATCAGCTTTCTCTCCATCACAGTCTTCATCAGTTTCTAGTATCTGTTTTGACTCTTCATCAAAATCAAATGCATCACCATCATCTTCCAGTCTTTCCTCTGCTTGACCCTCCAATTTAACTTGTTCACCAACATTTTCATCCTGCTCAGCTTTCCGCACCAGGGAATTAACTGCACCTTCTTCAGAAGCAAATCCACCACCACGGTGGTCTGCAAGATCTAACTCTTGCTCTTTTTCTTTCAGTGTTTCCTTATCAGCTTTGATTTCAGTAGTGGCACTAACATCTACAGTTGACACCTCTTTAGATTCACCATCCTCTTGTTTAACTACATTCTGTGCTTCACCTTCCAAAGGAGTATTTTTCTCTCCCACTCTATCACCCGTTGTTTCTTCACTGCACTGAACTGTTTGATCTTCTACCTTTGGCTTTAAATCTTCTACCCGTTCTGTCCCATTTTCCTTTCCTTTCCCAGACTCATCTCCTGTTTCCAATTCTGACTCCTGAGTTTTATCATCTAAAAGACTTGGGTCTAAACTGGTTTCCTGAGCCGTCACCTCTTTCACAACATCTGTGTCTGGTTCTGCCTGCTGCAGCACACTTCCTTTTACCTCAGTAAGACAGCCTACAGCCTCCACAGATGCCTTACCTTGCTCGCCTGTTTCTGGAGAATCTGAACACATCTCCAGCTCTTCCACTGATGCTTCCCTCTGTCTGTCCTCAGCCACAGCACTTTCAGGTTCAGTTTTATCTCGCATATTTTGTTCCTCTGATGATGCTAAAGGACTCTCCTCTGAAGGAACTGGTTGGGTGTCTGCCTGATCTCCACCATCTTCCTTTTCACTTGCATCTGCTGGGACACCCCTTTCACATGAGTCCGTCCCCTCCAAGCCCACAGACTCCATTTCCCTCGTCTGACCCTGAACTGAGCTCCCAACCTCATTTTCTTCCTCAGCTTTATCACCTCCTGTTGTCTCAATTCTCCCATCACTGCAGTCTTTGCTTTCAACAAGCTCTTCCTCCAAGGCATTTGTAATCTTGTTTTCAGCATTTTCTTCTGAGTCCTGGAGTCCCTCAGCATGACTCTCCACATTTACCTCTCCACTAAGCAATCCCACTACTGTAACCTCTGGTAGCCCTGCCTGGTTAGAAACCAACTCACAGCTCTCACTTGCAATGTTGGCATCCTGATCCATTTTGTTATCACTCAGGCCAGGGCTACTTTGAAGATCCTTTTGTTCTTCCTGTTCAGGTGCAGCTTTTTCCAGTTGATGCTCTCTACCTAAGACACTAGGCATTTCCTGAGGAGTCTCAAGAACCTGATGACCTTGCAGTGAGCCCACCTCCGAGTTCTGATTTGTCCTTGTATTTAAGTCATGGTGTTGAGCCTCAGTACTAACAGCCCGTTGGACCGCTGTGCCTGTGGACTCTGTCTCCTTTCTCAATTCACCTGCGTCACTACCATCATTTGAAGAAGTGCTCCCTGACACATGTTCTGTAAGGCTTTGAGTTTGTTCTGTAAGCCTACTCTCTGGTAACATCACTGTTGGCAGGACATCACGTTCTTCAACCATGTTCTCTGCCTCTGCATTTTCATCAGCATGCAATGTCTGTACTTCCTGCTCCTCAGACTCCTCTTTGTGTTCCTTGTGCTCAGTATTCTGCAAGATTTCTCTTTTCCCCACATCCTCCAAAATCTCATTTTTCATGTCCACTTCATTGGCTTTGCCTAAAAGACCATTGAGAAAGTTGAAGGGACCACACCCCAGCACTTACCTCCCCACTCAAAACCCGAAAGAGAATGAATCAAAGAACAGGTTAATAGAAGATCAGCTTTTGCCAATTACGTGAGGCAAAGCAGCAGTTGAATTAGTAAGGGTCTGGGGTTTTTGATCAGTGAAATTCACCACCACCCTCTCAAAGCAAGAAGTCTCTGGTGCTGGCTTGTGGGATTTTTTTGTCAAGTAAAATATTTATGTTCTTGGCTGTGTGAACTACAGCTTTTGTAGATGAGAACAACTGTTTCAAGCACTGCAATTTAACAGTAACACTTGCAGATGTAACGCTAACAGTAAAGATGATTTTTTCTCAGCAATATCCTCTACAACTTTAAGCCTAACACCACTCCATGCATGCAAGAGTGTGTGTCTGATGCCATTAGAAGGAAGCAATCGAGGATTATTCAGTAATATTTTACTCCTGGGTATGATAAACAGGCATCATCAGTGGATGTGACAAACACTGAATGTAAAATCTGATTGGCAAGCGAATGGTTCAGCTGTTTAACGTCACCAACACAGACCAAAGCTCAGGGATTCAGTGCCCCTTGCAGCCATTTCATCCACCCAAAGGGATGGGGACTTCTCTGGTTTTGGGGGGGTTTCTGTAGCAGTTTTTCCTTCAACTTATATTTAGAAGCAATAGGTATTAGAACAACAGTGTTTGTGGTTTCAGCACTTAGCTTTTGGGTCTATGTTGTACCTATTTCCAAAAAAAAAAAACCAAAACAGAATAAGGAGAAACAGAAAACATGTTACATTTAAAAATACACCCTTACCTTGGTTTTGGTGTTCCATATTGTTTCCACACAAAAACTGAGTGAGGAAAAAGCAGCCAACAGCTAAAAGCAAGATAGTTTGCACTTGCAATGGTTGGCTGCCTGTTGCTATTTATTAGTATGTTCATTTAGAACAAAACAACAAAAAGCCTTATTATTTCCTTTCCTTCCACTAGTATAATAGTTGTCTGAAAGGCCACTCATCACAACTGTGTAAGAAGAAAGTTTTTGCCAACCAGATTTCTCCTTCCTAAAGCTATCCATCTGAGTTTTCCTCTTTCAATTTAACAGTGTTAATCCTGTTGTAAGCAAGTAAAAATGTTGAAGTGTTAATATAAACTGGTCAACAGTGTTAGATACCAAGAACAACAGATCCATACATTTGTGTGTGTTCACAGTGCCCAGCACTGTTCAGCAGACGCTTACAGTTCTCAGGTGTATAAATGAACCAACATAAAAGTTGTTCATAGGACACACAAATGCTTTTTTTTCCCAATTCTTTAAGATACATGCTGAAAAATATTGAAAAACAGTAAGAGTATTCTGGGACAATTTTCAGATGCAGGGTTTAAGTAGTAATCTGAATGTTTGCTACTTATCTGTAATGTAATACTTGTGTTCTCGTCCTTTGTCACCTTGAATGGGAAATGAAGCTTGCCTTTGCAGGAAACTGCACAACATACTTGAAGTGATAATAAATGGTAAGCAGAAAAATGCATAGGAAGTGATCTGACAAGTAGCATGCTGCGTGATGTGTTAATTGACTCACTAACAAAAGGCCCAAACTCCAAGCAAAGATGAATGAATGGACAGACAGACAGACAGATGTGCAAGGATATACAGCACTTACCTAGCATCCCATCCCCTCCTGTCTTTAACGCCTGAGTTGTGCCTGGAACAGTTTTGGAAGAATCCAAGTGCCCTTCGTTATCAAGAATGTCTGATGTCTCCCCGTTGGTGGCTATGTCAGAGTCTGGGATTATTCCATGTTTCTGTGGAGAAGCAGAAGAAATGTTTAATAGCTTGCTGCTCAGAAAAGGGAAGGCAGTTCAGGTGTTCTTGTCCTTGACATTCTGAACAAACAGTTGTTTCAGTTGTTCCGTTAAACATGGCTGGAAGTCAGAAAAGAGCACAGAATATTACAGTTCTCAGGTTAGCCATTATGATAGAAAGGATATTACCACAGCTTTTTTTAAAAAACACAAAACAAAACATAAATCTGCTGCATTAAATGTTCCTCAGAGAAGCATCTCCTACAAAAGCAATTACTTAATCCTACAGTCTATACTAAGAGCTCACTGTCAATATTAGAGGGAAGGACTTTATCCAGAAAATCCCTGAAATGGCAATTTACAGGCAAGATGAAAATAAAAGAGTTCTTGCTACTAAGCTAGATTCACATTTTCTGCAAAAGGAGGAAAAGGTCAGCAGTTGAATACAAGTTTCTTTTATTCCTCTTGCATACCTTCAGTTGCTCCTTCAGCACAACCACTTCATCTCTAAGGTCATCCCGCTCACTCCTTAGGGAATCAAAGAAATCTTTCTGCCTCTCTAATGCCTGAGTTCCCGACACAGACAGAGGGCGAGGAGATGTGAAGAAAGGAAAGGAGACAAGTAAAGACCATGAAAAGCCAGTGTAAACAAGAATGAGCAGATTTAAGATATTCAAAGATTCATGGAAGTGGCATGTTAGGAAAAAGGTAAAGTTTACAGATTAAAGGACCGAGTTTACATACACACAGGTAAACTTCAAATCCAAGAAATGCACAGCTTATTCAATAACCAGCAATTCCTGCTAAAGACATTCAGAGCCCAGCCCTTCACTAGGGATCCTTCAAACAAGGATCCACTTCTCATTCTTACCTGCTAGACAAATTCATTCATATCGATGTTATTTCAACATGCACACTGAAGGCAGAGTGCAATTCCCATGTGTTAACAGAATGGCATGAGAGCAGGCCCAGCAGATTTTAATAGTCTTTATATTCCACAGGTTATTGCCATGCCGTACCTTTCACTTAATTTGAAAGCTGTCATCATTAGACTGGGATGTACCATGTGCAAATGCATATTTTGCTACTCAGCCCCCTCAATATTTCTATGTAATTAGACAAATAGAACAGTAACCAAAATCAGAAAATCTTGAGTTTCAAATTGCTGCAAGTTATTGGATATCACAAGCATGGGCAAGCAGCCAGATTTCTTTCTCCTTCTATATTCAGAAAGGAATGTTTCAGTGCTCATAATTAAAAAAGAAAGCCATGCTTTTATTTAAGAGCAAGTTTCCATCTGTCTTTGATAGAGGGTGGTGGAAAGGGATTAGAAGCAAGACAGAGTTAGAGACTTCCATCCCAATAGCCCATAAATAGCTCTATTGCTTCTGTATCACACTCCAGTTTCTGCTCAGTCCGCAGATTAAATCTGAATAAGCAAAAACTCAGTGCTGATGGAATTGCATTATAAATAGCACTTCCTTTCTCAAGATAGCAAATACAAATGGTGCACCACAGCAAATAAATTCCCCTAGGTTCTGAAGTCAGACCAGCTGCTAAGTTTTTCTTGGATTTTATGATACCAGCCAAAGACAATATCTGCTGTTTGCTAGTTCACTGGTAATACAGTAAGACAGCCACACCAAGCAAAGTCACTAGGGAGGATTTAATTCGTGAGGTTTTGCAAAAGCAGGATCAGCTGGAGAACGACAGGGCCACTCTGAACACATTCGGGGAGCTGACAGTCCTACCCCTATTTTTTTGTCTTTCCACTCTATTGTCTCCTGAAGATCAGAAATTTCCCTGACATAGCTCTGCTGTTTCTGTTGCAGCTGTTGGATTTCCTGAGAGACAGGAGCAAAACAAGAAGACAGAAAGTAGGGAACAGGTTAACAAAGAAGGTCAAGATTGCAGTGATGCCAAAGAATGAAAAAAGGTGCTAACGTAAAAGAATATCTACATGCACAGTTCCAGTTTGTGATATCTCAACTAGACCTACACTCCTGAAGACAATCTTGCTATCCATGAGATGACTTGCAACAAAGCTGGACAGTTCCATTGGTTTCCTCTGCACCTTCAGAAACAGCCCTCCAAAACACAGCTTATTTAATATAGAATCCCAGACTGGTTTGGGTTGGAAGGGACCTTAAAGCTCACCCAGTTCCAACCCCCCTGCCAACAGCAGGGACACCTTCCACTAGACCAGGTTGCTCAAAACCTCATCCAACCTGGCCTTCAACACTTCCAGGGAGGGGAAGGCAGAAAAGAAGTCCAGCTTCAGATAATATTTATGAAAATACTATTTCTGTTAGTCAGTTCTGAACCTGTTTGGCCTGAAACACTAGTATTTCTTCAGGTGAGAAACTTGAGTAGGCAATAAAATTCTCCATGCCTCACCTTCTACACTCCTACTGCTAACTGGGAACATACCAATCAAAGAAGCCATTAAAAAAAAGGTACTTACTGCAAGCATTTCTTCTCGTTGCTTCAAAGCCTCTTTCATTTCCATAAACTGAAACTGCAATATGCTATGGGCATGCTTCTCCCTCTCAAATTCCTACGAATAATGAAATATTAATGAGATTTTTATTGATCAAAAATAGCATCCCATTAAAAAAAGGAAAAAATAAGCCCAACCACAACAAAAATGCTTACTGCAGTGCAATTTTTGAATATTCCTCTAATCACAATCCCCAAAGAGTACAATTTTTATCTTATTTGTCCTTTTTCCAAGAAATTATTATCCCATCAAATACAGAAGTGACAAACATGATTTAGCCAGTTTCCCAAGTCGAGCAGCAGGCTGGCAGTGACAGCTTTTACACTCGAGTCCTACAGGTTTCACAGATGAATGGCTGGAAATTTAACCCACTCCTTCCACAGAGCTGTGTACTAAAAGTTAGCTAGACATTGTGAACTTAAAAAAAAAAACCAAACCAGACCAAAACCACACTGGATCTTCCAGGAACTATGTGTTCTGAAGTACACTACAGTGAAATGCTCCGAGCTAAAGAGCCAGTTCTGAAGGGCTAACACAAGCCACAGCTTTATTATTTAACACCAACTCACTAGCTCTCAGATGATGAATTCATGTAAAACTGAATTCAACCCTTAACCAAGTAGCTGCCTTAACTATATAAACTGCACAACTCTCCCACGGGCCTTCTGAGAGAGCTTTGTGTGGAAAAATACTCCAGAAGTCACTGCAAAAAAACTGCTCTGAATTTATTTTAAAGATGGAATATAAAAGGACATGGAATAATATCAATATAGTATTACCATATAAAACATAGAATTCCAGACTGGTTTGGGTTGGAAGGGACCTTAAAGCTCATCCAGTCCCAACCCCCCTGCCACCAGCAGGGACACCTTCCACTAGGCCAGGTTGCTCAAAGCCTCATCCAACCTGGCCGAGAACACTTCCAGGGAGGAAGTGTTTCTACACTTCTTCAGAAATTGCTTTGTAAGACAGAAACTTTGGGCAGATTCCCATTTCTATGATCGCAACCACATAATATGCTGCTATTCCACGTGCTTTAACAATAACTAAAACAATAACTTATCTAAAATCTTGATTAGTAATGTGGTTGCCTCCTCCCAAAGGTCTCCAGCCCTCAAAAACCCTTTCCCTGTTAAACAACATGCCACAGTTATATACATACTTTACTTTTTTCTTCATATTGCCGCCTGGATTCTGCCAACTGTTCTTCTAACTCTAAGAGTGCATCCTTCAGGGTATCTACTTGGTACATGAAATTTGTTTTTTCATTGTCTAGTTGAGCATTTGACACCATAGCCTTTTTATATTTCTCTTCAACTTCGGCTAGAGAGTCCTGCAAATAACAGGCAACCACAGTCAGAGTCAGTTATAAAGGACACTTTGCCAAGCAAGACTTTCAAGAAGAAAATTAAGTATTAAACCACAAGCATGCTGAGTACTTCTACAGAAACCAGTGCTAATCATGTGCTAGAGAGGCTTACCAACTGTCCCAAGGTGAGGAGAACCTCCCCTGTGTCCCCACCAGACATCTGTTTACAAGCAAGGAACCTTACCTCAGGATGGATAAAGTGTTTCCTGTTCTCTGCTGCTTCAGCTTCTGCCGTCTCAGAGTTTTTTTCCTTCTCCCTCCTCCCCCTGCCCTGCACACTGGCAGCTCAAAGCAGCTGCTGAGGATGACAAGTTGGATTTTTTTTTTTTTAAAGGTAAACTGGCCTTAATTTAAGATCATTTTAGACGATCTCAGGCCTTAAATTAGGACAGTTTGACAGCCACATCACAAGAATTTCAGAGATCTTTGCAGTGTGGGAACCACTGAAATACTGACTAAGGAATTAGAATTTGCCATGAAAAAGCTACAGCTTTTGTGACCTGATGTATCATTTTTCATTTGGCTTCCTCTATAACATCCCTTTACAAATTTACTCTCTAAGACACAATTCCCAGGGTCTCCAAAACCTCTCCTATCAGCTCGAATATAAGATACTGAGGTATTTATAACAACAGATGATGGCAAAATAAAGATCAGGATCGTTTTCCATGTTGCACAGTCAAACTTCACAGTATTTGATTTTAATATAGAAATAAAAAAAGAGTTACACAAACAAAACAGTGCAAATAGGCAACCAAGGAGGACACTCAAGTCAACACTGTACTTTACAGATCAAGCAGCTTCTCTAGGAACTTAAGTAATTCTAATAGTTTCATATACTTCCCTTGTCATTCAGTCAACAGAACTGGGGATGATAGCGGTGAGATGGCGACAAAATTAAATTTGAATTAGCTTTATTTACATTTCTATTGACAAATAAGAGAATTTGTCATTAAGGACATGAATTTGTACAGTTCCAAATACAAACTGTGTTTTGGTGCGCTTTCCAATCCGAGGATGAGAAATACCAAGCAAAGGAAAGCAGTCAGGATTTGGCAACTGGGAGGATTAAACTCCAGAAATTAGCTGGAAAGGAAGTATATGCAAGTAAGAAGTGAAGGTAGTTGCTGCATCACTCCTTCAGCATGCTGTGCTTGTTTTCTTAACATCAAGCAGTGTGGCTTAGGCACAAATCACCACAAAAGGCAGTCGAAGGGACACGAATTGAAAAATGACCTACATTTTTTATGCAGTGTGATTATTTTGCTACACCTACTACACAGTGATCAGAGAAAAAAAACCAACAAATCAGTTAGGCTTTCCAGAAAAAGGACTAAACTATTTTTCCATTGAGAACTAACTCAAGGTGGCAGCACCTTCACCTGTCACAGTGTTGAGCTGGTGACCAGGCAGCAATGGGTGCTGAGAAATGTTGCATCATATGCCTGGATGTCTACGTACATATTTGCAGGACTGCCTTTTCCAAAACAATGCAGCTCACGTTGCTGCTCACTATGAGGTGGTGGTACATGGCTGCACAAGTTGGTTGTTGCACCAAAATTCCTTTATGGCTTCATGAAAGTAGTAAGTGCTTCCTCTGTGCCCACTGGTGTCAGCATTTATTCTTCACGTAATGAGCTCTGTTACATGAAGCTTTATTGCAAAAAAATGTTTAAGGGTGTCTTCTGTGATCTAAATATGGTAGATACCACCTCATATGCACAACCTTCCAGAAGCATGCTGGACCTTATCCAAACAAAACACATACAAGCTTTTAAACTCTGATTTTTCACAGCACTGTAGGACATGAGTTTTAGTTCATCTTCTAATAATGAGATGCCTCCTAGATTAGGAAACTATTAAAAAAAACCAAAACCCTAATAATTTTGCTTTGCTAGCAAAATGATTACCTTCTCAAAACACAACATGCAATAGTAATCAGCAGCCTTTCAGTTAACATCTGGAAGCATTTCTCACCACAGTCAATCGAGATCAGAACTGATACTTTTGCAGTTAATTAAATGCTTTTCACACAGAAGCAAGCATGCAAGGTCAGTTCTGGGTCTCACACTGACTCTCTGAACGTTTAGCTGGTGTTAATGATCACACTTCCACTCTGCAGAAAACCAGTACCTTCAGTTCTTTCAGTCCCTGCATGTATTTGCCTTCTACATCCTGAATCTGGTCCTTTAACTCATAGATATCCTGAGAGAAACGGTGAGAAAGGTGAATGATGCCACTGAAACTAACGGGCAGAAGAGCAGCTGATGGGGAAAAGCAGGTATCCAGAGTTCTCATTTAAAGATCTCTACCACACAGGTTAAGCAGGCTGATCCCAACCTGAAGCCTTGTCAGACAATGAAATTTCTTGGTTAGAGGTTTATGCTAATTCTGCTCTTCTTGACCATAAAAAAAAAAAAAAAGAAATCTTCAATGTTAAGGACAAGAGACAGATCCAGCTTCAAAGCTTCCAGCAGTTCTACCCCTCAGCCAGACAGCCCTTCTCTCTCTTCCACTGATTATCACCTTCTTGGAGGAATTCTGCTATTAAGGGTAAGGGCTGCCAAAGCAAGCCTGAAATACAGGTTACACTAGAGATGTAGGAAAGACTGTATGGAAACCACCCATCACGCTGCATTTAATTTTAAGTCCTATTTCACAAGCTCTCTCCTCTTTTGTCCTTGGTCACCAGCAAATGACACTCTTTGGGCTATTTTACAGTGCTGAAATTGGGACAGCCCTGCTTGTACCTAAACCAAATTCCAGATGTTTGAACTGTTATTTCAGCAGGGTTCTAAGTTGTACACATTAAAGTTAACAGAATTCAGATCCCCCAGTTTAGAACAGTCTTCAGAATGGAGGAACTTCTTTACAGTGAGGGTGACAGAGCCCTGGGACAGGCTGCCCAGGGAGGTGTGGAGTCTCCTTCTCTGGAGACATTCAAGACCCGCCTGGACGCCTTCCTGTGTGATCTCATTTAGGTTCCTGCTCTGGCAGGGGGGTTGGACTGGATGATCTTTTGAGGTCCCTTCCAATCCCCAACATTCTGTGATTCTGTGATTAAAAACCAGATTACACAAAACAATTTAGCTTTGGACTATCCAGACCAGCACTCAGTGATATGAACACGGGACTGCATAGATTTCTGCTAGTCAAATGTCTCTAACTTCATGGAATCACAAATTAGATTACAAAATACAGCCCCCTCCCCAAATTAGCATCCAGTGAGTGCAGTGCTCCTTGCACTATTTCAACCCTCCTATCAGTGTGCTATATTGCCTTCATTTTCTATTTCATTTGGTTAGGATGAGATGTGTCTATTAGGATCAGGCTGATCTGCTCTTGTACACCAGAGGACTTTACCCAAATATTCCTGCAATGCACACTACCTTTCTCTCTCTAATAAAGCTATGCACTTTTCAGGTACAGCAGCACACAATTCATTTTGTCAGAACTGTCAAAAGGGGGAGACAAGACCAGTTATTTATTTTTTTTAAAGAAATCTAAAGCATATTTAATAATATCCTTTAGCTAATATTTGTCTATTTAATAACAACACAGGGGACAGTCCATTTAGCCTGTCAGTCCCAATTCTTACTGCCTTCCAGTCAGTCATGGCAACATCAGCACTACTTTCAATTAATCTTATAGTTCATTAATTTACCAAATGCAAGGCATAAAAACATTCTGATCCAAACAGACATACTTCAGAGACAGATTCCTAACAATTTATGCTGATTTTAAGTATTTCTTACCTTAATTTCTCTAATAGATGCCTCTGTATCAGCTGAGATTGATGTATCCCCACTGCCTCTTCGTGAAGAAGTCCCACCCAGAGAAGCTAAGGTAGCTGCTGATAAACTGGAAACAGTACGTGCTCCCTACAATCACATACAGTTAAAAATGATTACCATTTTTTTTTCTAGATACATTGTGGGTTTGTAGTTTGAATTTTTTGGGGGGTGTGGGGGTTTTCTGTTGGGTTTTGGTTTTGTTTTTTTTTTTTAATATACACATTACACCAACCCTTGCACTTCTAAATTATGCATATTTGATTCAAATGTAACTTTCTAAGAAGAAAAATCAAAAGATCAAGATTTAACAAGGGAAACTAACAAGAAAAGGCTGATCAGATGTATTTAAACATTACTGAAACAGGATTTTGCATGACTTAGCTTCTAATTATTAATTCTAAATTAAATAAAGTCTTTAGGGACTAGTATCATCTTGCCAGGTATTTTCAAAACTTGTGATAATACATTTTGTGGATGCTTTTGACCACCCCTCAAGCTCCTCTCCTTTCATGGATAATTATCTCTTCTGCACCAGTAGCCACATGAACTGCTTTAGTGTACTGAGGGTTCTGCCTTGAGCCAGGTTCTCACTACTGCAGTATCCGCCTCTTATTTATTTATTTATAGATAATACCATAATTAAAACCTAATAAACAAAACCAGTATTCACATGGCTTAGCCTAAAGCCATTTCAGCAAACTGCTATTGAAGGTCAACTACTTAACCTCTGAATAACCACAGAGGTTTAAAAGTTTATCTTTAAAAAAAAACCAAACCACATAGTAGTAGAAGGTTCCAATAATTCAAAGTTTTGCCCCACAGCAGATTTTCCAGAAGATTTCTGTACACTCACTGCGAGTTCTACCTTCCAAAAGGAACATGAAGAAAGTGCTATGGGCAGAATAATTCAGAATATCCTCCTTACCTTCTCAAAGTCTTTTTCTGGCCTTTCCTCAATCTGTAAAACAAAGATTTAGAACAAATCATTATATAATAAAGGACAAGTGAAGGCAGTAAGATATGAGAAAGGAAGTTGTTCAACCTGTAAAAGATTTCATTAGCAGTTTCTATCCACTCAAAAAGCAGCCAGCTCGCTCAGAATAGCAATGTCCTGGCTGGCATCAGCAATGTCCTGGCTGGACAATTCACCTCCAATTTCTATGCGACACACAATTAAGTGAAATATACTTATTGATAAAAGACTATTTAGTGTATTAAATAAAATACAGGAATACTTCTTCCCCCCCCCATATTCTACATCATGAATGTACAATCTTGTTTCAAACAGATGTTTCAAAGTCATGTTTCAAACATGAAGATGTCACTAGATCTACAAGTGAACAATGCAAGAATATAAAGACCTACAAGGGCATGAACTTAAAGCCCCAGGTGTCTTTCTCTGGACAGACAAAACTGCTGGATGAAACTGCTGTGCTGACATCCACAGCTACTCCTATTTACTCTAGAACAATTTAAAAATATGCCTCAAATTAACCCTAAATTGTAATTTACTTAAGTACAGAGGTGAAGTTTTTTAATTCAAAGATCAATACATGTCCAGATCAAGACAGCTTCTTGAAGTTACATTTTTTATGGACTTTTAACTAACAAAAGGTTACCTCTGAAGCCTGCCAGCACATCCTCCCCCATTCCAAAAAGCAAGGTACCACGTTGGACTTGAAAGACTTATACTGGGTCTGCACTGCTCCCAAAAAGAGGAAGATGGGGTGTGGGGGGAGACAAAAAAATGAAAAAGAAATCTAAAGCTAAAAAATAAAAAGAAGTCTAAGGCTTAAAACCCCTGCTAAGTGTTCTCTGCTCGAGACAAAATGTGACTGTGACTTCAAGCAAAGGGCCAATTAAGGCTGAGACTACAAAAACCTGACACTCAAGTCAAATATCAGGGACCAGTTCAAAGTCTAACTAAACAGCTCTTTTATGGTTTCAGTACTTCACTAGAATTTACTAATTGAGAAGAGAGATCCTGCACTAAAACTAGTCTAGAAAAAACAAAACTGAGCCAATGTAGCATTTAGGAGGACAGAAAATTACCGTGGACACAGACAGCTTAAATGCTTAAAAGAAAGTTACAGAGTAAAACCCACACACAACCTGAGCAGATGGGGTTTTTTTTCATTGATGGGAACCATCCTATCAACTTTTTCCTGCTCTGAAACCAAACAAAATATACAAATTCCCACAAGCAGAAATTTAAAATCAAGTGTTTCATAATTATTCACTTTGCTATTGATGGGGGGTGGGGGGCACGTTTCACAACAGAATCTTTTTACAAGTGTCTCCATCTAAAATGGGACTAAGTTTTAAAAGGACTGAATGAAAGAAAAAGCTCAGAAGAAGTACAGAACATGTCAACAATTTCTGGGAACATTCAGCACCACAGTCAAGACAGTTTCCCAAAAGATTTCTTGAAAATTAATGGCTTCCCTAGATCAAGAGCTTCAGAGCCAAAGGGAATAGTGGTTTTGAAATGACTGAAAAAAATCAGGAGAGATCCAATTCAGGGGAAGGCACGGGAGAGCTGAGATTAAGTTTACCAGTTTCAGTGAAAATACACTCAAAATCTCATTCCAATCAGTTCATATAGGGTTTTTATCTTTGAACTACACAGAGCAATGTGTGGATGATCCCACTCATTATTTTTTCATATTACCCACAGTATCCTAGGAAAAAAAAAACAACCCAGAACTGAGAGGCACCTATTACAAATCAGCTTTTTACACTGACAACACATCTCATATCATAAATTCCCCATGATTAGTGTTAAGAAAATTTCAGACTTAGGCTTCAAAGTAAAATAAGACAGACTTAAAGCACTAGATATAAACTTTGGAATGATACTGAATACACCAAGTACTTGGGGAGGGAGAAACAACCCCTCTGAATTTGGAAGCAATCAGAGAAGGTCACTACAGAAGGCAAAAACTCCAGTTCAGACCCAGTAAACAAGCTGGACTGACTTTTGCAAACAGTCTATTATCCTCATGCCAGACAGCTTCAAGTGGTGGATTTGGCAACCTTCTAGCCCAGCCAAACACTATCTTGTTGTTTACCAAGACAGTTGTGGCAGTGTAAATATTAGCATGTTACCAAAGATTTGTGTATATACACACACACACACCCAAATGTATCTCCAGAAATTTATGTACAGCCTTTTGCAAAGTCCACCTTATGGGTTCAGGGCACAACTCAAAACGTTATTTTCCCCTAAACCATTTGCAGAATGTTTTCTATTTCTGAAAGAATGTGCAACCTCAGTTTTTAGTAAGATAAAGAAGGGAGCAAATCTTCATACTGTTTTAATGATGCCTCACGAGTCAAATAAAAGCTTCCATTTACCACGGGGAAAACGTTGAAGACAACGTGTGGAGAGATACGCATACGGTGGACGTTTCTACTCAGAACCACACCTATGAAGCTTGCTACACATTTATTGCAAAACAATCTTCAATAATTCTCTGTGGAGGCAAAATCTTTAATAATGAAAGCTATTAAGTAACTTCTAAAACTGGGGTGGTTTAAAAAAAAATAAAAATAGAGGTGATTCCATTTCCCTATTTTCATACACGCATCCATTTGGTGCCATGAATGGAATACTTTGAGCATTTTCTCCTCAAAAACAGTAATTACCACTGCCAACTTATTTAAATATGAACATTTAATAATTCAATCTGTTTTGAAGAAAGCCAGTTCCTCATTCTAACACAGTATCCTTTCATTATAAAGATGCCTCCTGCTGCACAACACTTTCCTAAGCAAAAAGTCAATCTGAAACAAGCAGCATTTAATTTTACAGTGACATGGCAGTGATACTCCAAAAGCTGTGAAGAGTGTCTTGAAGCAAGACAGAAGTCTATTTGAGATTAATATTTTACAGTGTTTTCATTCTGCTTGTCTTTAGATTGATGTATCCACAGTATCACTCCTTTAAAAAGCTATTATTATGTTTTCCAGCAGCACTCAGCCACCAGAGGGAACTCCAGGCTTTCATCCTTCACCCCATCCCCAACAATCCCTTTAGATTTGATTCCATAAGAAATCAAATAGAGAAAGGTCGCGGGGGGGGGGGGGGGGGGGAAGAAAAGTTTATTTTTATTTGAAGTTGCACAAAATTGTTGCCCCAAATACCTACCTTCTGTATAATTATTCAGTGAAGAATATTGTAATGATTAAACAGATTGAAAACAACCTCTCCACCTTCACAATACTACACTCAGCACAGCCCTTCGTACAAATACACCAGCTTTGGGACTTTTCCTCATAGAAATATAAAGGACTAACACAATACTTGCTAGAAGAGGAGATCTGAAGAGGAATTCACCTAATGCTACTAGACCTTTCATTTCCAGGACATGATACCATTTTTCATTTCCACAAGGGTATGGTTCTGTCTCTAATCACAGATTACCTTCCTCTTCACCAACAATTTGGGCAATTTGTACTTTAGTGTGTAAAAAAAAGCAGGAAAAGGAAGTAATTTTCCAAGGAACTCCAGCACACACATCTTTGTTTTGGCAAGGGGAATAGGTTGCTGTCTGCAAAATAAGTACAATGGGATCAGAGTTCAGCCTCTTCCAACAGTGATCTTGGAATAAATCCAGAGCCACGTTACAAAAATGTCAGCAATATCAGGGGCTTACCACAGCTGGAACCTGAACAAGAGCAAAATCATCCCACTAGTCTATATATGGATATATTGCCTATTTTTCATAGATAATAAAAACATTTTAGTATAATGTTTGAAAAAGTATTTCTCTCTACTCTGTAGTCAACTATTAGGTTAACCCTTCCAGCTCTCAGCCATTGGTGAGTGTCCAGGTCAGGATTAGAGTCTCCACAGCACAATCACAGTGCATCCAACAAGATGATTCTCAAACACCTACAGGAAAAAACACAGAGACCCTGGGACAGTTCAGCATTACACCCCAGCTGCAAGTAAAGGGGAAAAAAAATATTCAGAACTTTAAATCAATGGAGGAATAAAGACTAAGGCACAATTTCCAGCTTCCAGCCTGCTAAATAAGGCTGGAGGAGAAGGGAAATACATAATGCTTGCAGTTGGGTAGCACTGTGTACCACCCTTGGGTACAGAACAACTTCAGTGTGGTCAGTATGTGTCTGTCACTGCTCAGCTCCATCTAAGATCTTGCACTTAGATCAACTTCCTCATAAAAGCAAGGGGATTTTTTTTGATGACAAATAAAAAATTAAGATCATTTCCTGCTCTTAAAGAAGTACAGCACAGTTTGAAAGGGAAATACAGCCCACACTGAAGAAGAAGAAAGAAAAAGAAGAAAAATTCTTGCAATAGGTAGTGCTGAACACAGGATGGTACCTACAAAAACTGGCATTAAAAACCAAGGAGTACTGCAGTCAATATAATCCCTCCTACAATCCCCATCTTACCAGTCTGATCAGCTGGGCTGGGGCTGGCAGTAACGCAGAAGGTTCCTGCGTGTTTTTTCCCCCAATGAGAGCCACCTTAACACTAGCAATTAGCAATAAGCCTTTAAAAATCAGCAGGGGAAAAACCACTGCTGAACTTTGTCAGGTCTGAAGTGGATTTGTCAGAAGTACCCTCGCTCAGGAATGAGTGTTATGCCAAACGTCACTGCTTAAACAAACTTATCAGTCTCTGAAATGCAAAGTTAGCACTGCAGCAAATCCTCACTCCGGAGGGGCCGAAAGCACAGCCCGAGTGTCAGCGCCTGGGCTAGGAGACAAGCCTGCTGTAAATCTCCAAGAGTAGAGGGGAGAAGGCAAAGCTTGAGCACGCTGATAACTGCTTCCACGAAAATTAAGTCTGACTGTCTTCATTTTCTTTCTGGTGAGAACGTGATAAGCTTTTTCAAATTAAAAAAGCTCTTCACAACTGTGCATTGATGTACGAGCTGAGGAACGCACGCTCGCGAAGCGGCACTTGCCTTTTCAGTCCTGCACTCTGTATGATCATGCTGCTGCTGGTACCAGCCCGCCTGGCTAGGCTGCATGCTGACTGCCTGCTGTCCGTTCTTCCCACAAAAAGGGAGACAGTTAATATAAAAGATCATCTTCTCAGGGCAGCAAAACCTGCCCTTTCCTATTATTCTGCCTTCCTTTGCATAGAAAGTCTTCCGATAAATCCTATTGCATTCTGCGTCTGTTTCAAATCTAGAAATAATGGCTTTTCACTAGTAGTTTCTTAATTTTAACCGAAGAAAATTCCAGCAATTCATATGAAAAAGGTCATCCCAGCCAAAACATGCCACTAGCTCAGGCACAAGATTTACCTCCATCTGTACAGATGAGCCTGATGTTTGCTCTCAGTAGTCTTGAGATCTGTACTTTATATGGAGTCTAATGCTTTAATATTAAATGACACATTTGCCTTTAAAGACCAAGGCACATTGACACATTACTATAAAGAAAAGTAATCAAACAGCAAACTTCATGCAGATATACTGAAGTCTTAAAAAAAAATGCAGAGATAAATAAATATTTACATGTTGTGTGTATCTCCCTGGCTTTTACTGTATTACAAACAAGAGAATACAAATGACAACAGGAGCTGGCAAAGCAGCGCGCAGCAGGAAAACTCCTGTCAATTTTTGCTCACTGTTTAATGAGCAGTGACAGGAGGGGTAAACAAAATTCTGAGAAAAGATTTAAAGGCTGCAGAGATAAGATTTTGTATGCTTTCCTTCCAGCCTTCCAGTACCTGAAGGGCTTACAAGAAAGCTGGGGAGGGACTTTTCATAAGGGCAATTAATGACAAAACAAGGGGAAATGGGTTTAAGCTGAAAGAGGGGAGGTTTAGATGAGATATTAGGAAGAAATTCTTTGGTGTGAGGGTGGTGAGACAGTGTCCCAGGTTGGCCAGAGAAGCTGTGGCTGCTCCTCCCTGGAAGTGTTGAAGGCCAGGTTGGATGAGGCTTTGAGCAACCTGGTCTAGAGGAAGGTGTCCCTGCTGATGGCAGGGGGGTTGGAACTAGATGATCTTCAAGGTCCCTTCCAACTCCATTCTGTGATTCTGTGATTTAACCTAGAAAGTTTAATTGAATCATTCTCCAATATATAATTTCTCATTATATTCAGGCTTGGGAACAGTTCATTTTTGGTTTTCCACCTAATAATGCCCATCATCCTAAGAAAATCATATTTAATTTGAGTGTTAAGCACTCGTGATTACAGTACCTGGATTTTGTAAACTATCACACTCTCAAGTGACACAGGCATGCTGGGAACTCATTTTTTCAATCCACCAGATACTCCCTTTTCCTTCCTCCTCCACCAGCCATTTAAAAAGTAAACTTGGAATCAAATCTTTGTTGAAATGCCAAAAGATATATAAAGCAGAATCAAGAAAGCATATGGCTCCATACATTAAGGCAGAAAACAACTCAGTTTTAGGGGTTGGTGATATTAAAACAGTTCTAACGTAGACTGCTTATATAGATAAAAACAACCACTTTTTCCTCTCGTAAGTTATCACTGTCATCCAAGGAGATCTTTATTCTTCCTTTAGGAAGTCCCAGCAGATGACATTCCAGGCCTGCAGGAGTGGAAGCGATACGCTGCTAAGCCTGCTGAGAAGACAGGGCTCTATTTCAGCATCTTGAAGATGCCAAGATCAAGTACCTAACTGGAAAAGTTATCAAAAGGCCTTGAGTCCTCTGTTAGGAAAAGGAGAGGCAAGTGACTCCGTACTGTCAGTTACAGGAAAAGGGATTGTCTGGTTCATACAGGAAAAAAAGGAGAAAAAAGTAAATTACAAGGTGCTACTGCATGGACCCTGCGTAGTAATTACAACTTTTAAGAGCAACACCGCTCTGTTAACGAGGCTTGTACCACCTCGCATCAGGAGAAGCAAAGCCCCTGCATGTGGTGTCTTTTAGACCCACTATGGTCTTTACTCTCAGCTCTTCTTCAAGGCCATGGAAGTAACAGAAGCTCCTCGTACCCTGCAATAAACCACTGATTTTAAAAAATAAAGTAAAAATAATAAAAAAGAAATATAAAATGAAATGTAAGGTGAAATATAAAATATAAGATGAAATATAAAATATAAAATAAAAGATATAAAATAAAAATAAAATATAAAATAAAATAAAATATAAA
>NW_010315909.1:0-3140 GCF_000700745.2 Antrostomus carolinensis
GTCCCCCCCCCAAAGCTCCCGGCCACGCTCGCTCCAGCACGGCTCTCAGCCGCGCTCCGTGTCAGAGCCCAAGTGCTTGGGAATGGTCAGAGTTGGGTTGGCTCCCAGCTTCACACGCGTGTTCTGGCTTCACACGTGTGGCTGTGCTTTCACACCCGCCGTGTGTGGCCTCACACTCCCTGACACGCAGCTTTACCATGACATGGTGGTCCATGCGTGTGCACACGTGTGCACGGCTTTCCCAGGTCTGTGTGCACGTATGTGCTTGCCCTACCCCTGTGTGTGTGTGTGTACATACATGTACATACACATATGCTCTTCCCTGGCATGCATGTGCACACATGTACACCTTCCCTGTGCATGCTCACATGTATGTACACACTTCCCTGGCATGTGTGCACATGTGTTCATGCCCTACCCCTGTGCACTTGTACATACATGTACATACATGCACGCTATTCCCTGGCATGTAAAAACACATGTATGCTTTGATTTTCCCTGTGCATGCACACATGTATGTACAACCTTCCCTGGCATGTGTGCATAAAAGTGCACACTTTCCCCATGTGCGTGCACACGTGTATGCTCTTCCCTGACATGCCTGCACACACGTGTGCTTTCCCTATGCATGCCTAGATGCGTGTGCACACATGTGCATGCCCTACCCCTCTGTGTATGTACATCCATGCATGCTCTTCCCTGGCATGTGTGCACACACATGTATGTTTTCCCTCTACATGCACACATGTATGTACACCCTTCCCTGGTGTGTGTGCACACATGTGCATGCCCTACCCCTTTATGCATATACATATGTGTATGCTCTTCCCTACCGTGTATGCATGCACACGCATGCCTTTTCCATGCTCGTGCACACATGTGTGCACACGCTTCCCCTGTGTGCACGCACCCATGTGCACACACTTCCCTGACATGTGCACACAAATACATGCCCATCCCTGGTATCTGCACACATATGTGTACACTCTTCTCCCGTGTGTGCACACACATGTGTGTACGACCTTCCCTGGCACGTATGCACACATGTACATGCCCTTCCCTGGCACACATGTATAAGTGTGCACCTTTTCCCTGTGCACGTGCACACCTTTCCCTGTCATGTGTGCACATCAGCACATGCTTTTTGCCTTGTGCGTGCCTACGTGTATGCACACTTGTGCATACCTTTCTCTTGTGCATGCACACATGTGTGCACACCCTTTCCTGGCACGTACATACACACCTTTCCCTTGTGCAGGCACACACGTGTGCACATGCATATGTACACCCTTCCTGGCACGTGTGCACACGTGTGCGTGCCCTTCTGCTCTGTGCACGCGCACGTGCCCATCCTTCCTGGCACTCGTGTGCACAGCCCTTCCCGTGCTTTCACACCCTGTCCCACACCTATCAGTGTCCCCCACCCACCTCACTGTCCCCTTGTCCCAGCAGATCCCATGGTCCCGATGCCAAGATCCTGGAGCAGGGCCAGGGCCAGGGCGAGCCCCGCGGGCAGCTGACGCTCAGCCACATGCTGCAGATCGCCACGCAGATCGCCTCTGGCATGGTCTACCTCGCCTCCCTCCACTTTGTCCACCGTGACTTGGCCACACGCAACTGCCTGGTGGGACAGGACCTGGTGGTGAAGATTGGGGATTTCGGGATGTCCCGGGATATCTACAGCACCGACTATTACCGGGTGAGCTGTTGGGGAGCTGCCCCGTCCCTCCCCTCCACTCAACACTCCATTTTATCTCTTATCCCCCTCCCCAACCCATCTCCATCCATATTTAATCCCAGTCATGGACTGGTTCAGGTTGGTAGGGACCATTCAAGGTCAACTAGTCCCTGCCATGAGCGGGGACATCTTCAGCCAGAGGTTGCTCAGAGTCCCATTCAACCTGACCCTGCATCCCTGGATCCTGGGCACACGTTGTCCCTGTATCCCAGGATCCTTGGTACACATCAGCCCTACATCCTGGGATCCCAGGCGCTTGTCATCCCCACATCCCTGCATCCCTGGCACGCATCATTCCTGCATCCCAGGATCCTGGGTACATATCAGCCCTGAATCCCAGGATCCCAGGCAGACGTAATTCCCACATCCCAGGATCCCAGGCAGACATCATTCCTGCATCCCAGGATCCTGTGCACACATCATCCTGCATCCCAGGATCCTGGATACATATTGGCGCTGCATTCCAGACATACATCATCCCCATATCCCGGAATCCCAGGCAGACATCATCCCCAAAGCCTTGCATCTTGTGCACACATCATTCCTGCATCCCAGGATCCTGGGCACACGTCATTCCCACATCATGGGATCCCAGATACACATCATCCCTGTATCCCAGGCAGATATCATCACTTCATCCCAAGATCCTGGGCACACAACATCCCCTCATCCCAGGATCCCAGGCACACATCATCCCCTCATCCCGGGATCCCGGACACACATCATCCCCACATCCCAGGATCCTGGACACACATCATCCCCTCATCCTGGGATCCTGGACACACATCATCCCCACATCCCAAGATCCTGGACACACATCATCCCCCCCCATCCCAGGATCCCAGGCACACCTCATCCCCCCCCATCCCAGGATCCCAAGCACACATCATCCCCACATCCCAGAATCCTGACCTTGAATTTCTCACCACCCTCAGCATCAAAAATTTCTTCCTTATCTCCCATCTGAGACGCATTTAACGAGCAGGACCAGGGCTGGGGGTAAATGAGGGGGTCCCTGCCCCACTGACAGCCCCACTGTGGGTAGGTGGGGGGCAGGACCATGCTGCCCATCCGTTGGATGCCCCCTGAGAGCATCCTCTATCGGAAATTCACCACCGAGAGCGATATCTGGAGCTTCGGCGTGGTGCTCTGGGAGATCTTCACCTACGGAAAGCAACCCTGGTACCAGCTCTCCAACACCGAGGTGAGTGGGTGGGGAGGATGAGGATGGTGATAGACCCCACCATGGGGGTTCTGGGTGGGGAGTTACTTCATCTCCATCCTTGGTTCTCGCAGGCCATCGAGTGCATCACGCAGGGACGGGAGCTGGAACGTCCCCGCACGTGTCCCTCCGAGGTGTACGCCATCATGCAGAGCTGCTGGCAACGGGAACCCCAACAGC
>NW_010315909.1:3194-5785 GCF_000700745.2 Antrostomus carolinensis
GACCTATCAAGGAGATCCACAACCATCTCCAGACCCTTGTCAAGACGCCCCCAGTCTACCTGGACATCCTGGGTTGAGTGGGGACCCTCACCCACCCTCTGCTCCCCTTCCCTCCCCACTACCAGGTCAACTGGGAGGGGGGGTCCAACCTTTCTCCTCCCACCCAACGGAACCCCCTGGACTGATGCCCGGATGGGGGGAGAGGGGTGAATCCTTATTTATAGCAGAAAACACCCACCCAACCCCATGGGGGCTGTAGGGCTGGGGGACCCTCAAGGCTGTGACCCCCAGGGTTGTGATCATGACCCCCAGGGTTGTGTCCATGCCCCCCAGGGTTCTGACTCTGTCCCCCAGGTTTGTGGCCATGTCCTCATGGATTGTGACCCTCTCCCCCAGGGTTGTGACCATGATACCCAGGGTTGTGGCCGTGTCCCCCACAGCTCCAGTGTACCAGGATGGCATGGAGATGCTCAACCGACATGGGTTGGCTCCAGGGGGTGAGATCCAAGAGCCCCCCAGCACTGGGTCCATGCCAGTGCGATGGCCAGGGACACCCTGTGGAGTTGGGGGCACCCTGTGGCTTGGCTGCTCCTTTGTCCCCTTGTCCTGGTCTCCAGTCGGTGGGGACACCCCGCGCTCACCCACTCTGCAGCGAAACTGGTCGATAATAAATGGATCCATCTCACCCCTGCGCTGGGACCCACCTGCTCTGGGGTGTCCACAGGGCTTGGGGTGGGACACAGGGATTCTGGGGAGAATTGAGGGGCTTTTGGCGGCAGGGGAAGAGGAGCTGGAGGGGATCCCAGAATGTGGGGTTGGTATGTGCTTGGGATGTGGGGAAAAGGTGTACCCAGGATCCTGGGATGCAGGAATGATGTGTGTCTGGGATGCAGGAATGATGTGTGTCTGGGATGGAGGGATGATGTGTGTCTGGGATGGAGGGATGATGTGTGTCTGGGATGGAGGGATGATGTGTGTCTGGGATGGAGGGATGATGAGTGCCTGGGATTAAGGGATGTGGGGAAAATGTGTGCCCAGGATGCAGGGATGATATGTACCAAGGATCCTGGGACGCAGGGATGATGTGTGCCCAGGATCCCGGGATCCGGGGATGATGTGTGTCTGGGATACAGGGATACAGGGATGATGTGTGTCTGGGATCCCATGATGTGGGAATGATGTGTACCCAGGATGCAGGGATCCTGCAGTGATGTGTGCCCAGGATCCTGGGATGAGGGAACAATGTGTCCCCAGGATTCAGGGACAATGTGTGCCCAGGATACCAGGATTCAGGGATGATGTGTTCCCAGGATCCTGGGATTCAGGGATGATGTGTGCCCAGGATTCCAGGATTCAGGGATGATTTGTTCCCAGGATCCCAGGATTCAGGGATGATGTGTTCCCAGGATCCTGGGATTCAGGGATGATGTGTGCCCAGGATTCCAGGATTCAGGGATGATTTGTTCCCAGGATCCCAGGATTCAGGGATGATGTGTTCCCAGGATCCTGGGATTCAGGGATGATGTGTGCCCAGGATTCCAGGATTCAGGGATGATTTGTTCCCAGGATCCCAGGATTCAGGGATGATGTGTTCCCAGGATCCTGGGATTCAGGGATGATGTGTGCCCAGGATTCCAGGATTCAGGGATGATTTGTTCCCAGGATCCCAGGATTCAGGGATGATGTGTTCCCAGGATCCTGGGATTCAGGGATGATGTGTGCCCAGGATTCCAGGATTCAGGGATGATTTGTTCCCAGGATCCCAGGATTCAGGGATGATGTGTTCCCAGGATCCTGGGATTCAGGGATGATGTGTGCCCAGGATTCCAGGATTCAGGGATGATTTGTTCCCAGGATCCCAGGATTCAGGGATGATGTGTTCCCAGGATCCTGGGATTCAGGGATGATGTGTGCCCAGGATTCCAGGATTCAGGGATGATTTGTTCCCAGGATCCCAGGATTCAGGGATGATGTGTTCCCAGGATCCTGGGATTCAGGGATGATGTGTGCCCAGGATTCCAGGATTCAGGGATGATTTGTTCCCAGGATCCCAGGATTCAGGGATGATGTGTTCCCAGGATGCCGGGTTGATGTTCCCATCCCCAGCCCAGAGAAAGATTTTTTGGCTGTGCCAAGGTGACCACCTTGGTCATCCCTCCAGGGATGCTCACGCCATTCCCCAACTGGGACACCTGCGTCCCCTTGCCACAGGCTCCGAGAGGTGGGATATGGGACATGACAGCACCAAGACAACCCCCCCGAAAGGGTGCAGCCCTCCCTTCCCCATGGGAGCCGGGGGTTATCGCATGCCCTGTAGCGTCCACTCCATCATCCCTCCCCGGGCTCTCCAGCCGCTCTGGGGATCTGACCGTAATGGAGCTGAATTGATTCCATCTGGTTCATTAGGCAGAGCCCTGGCAGCTCCTTTGTTACCCCCAACGACCCCAGATAAGCAGGAGGAGAGCGGGGTCGCAGGGGAAACTGAGGCACGGCATGAAGTGGGAGCGATCAGGGGTGTGCGGTGGGCGCTGAAGGGCTTGGGGCTGGCACGGTGGATGGATGGGGTTAGATGTGACATGGTGAGAGCCGGA
>NW_010315910.1:0-215 GCF_000700745.2 Antrostomus carolinensis
GAGGCGGAAGCCATGCTGCCGGAGGACCCCTTCGGGTCGCTGCAGCACCGCGCCGGCACCGGCCAGACGTACAGCGAGCGGGTGGAGGCCTACAACCTGCGGTACGCCTACATGAAGTCCTGGGCCGGCCTGCTCAGGATCCTCTGCGTGGCAGAGCTGCTGCTGGGCGCCGCTGTCTTCGCCTGTGTGACGGCCTACGTGCACCAGGCTAACGA
>NW_010315910.1:282-8658 GCF_000700745.2 Antrostomus carolinensis
CTACGGGGCCGCCAGTGCTTACGGAGGCTACTCCTACAGCGGCCCCAAAACACCTTTCATCCTGGTGGTGGCAGGAATGGCGTGGGTGGTCACGATAGTGCTGCTGGTCCTGGGCATGTCAATGTACTACCGGACGATCCTCCTTGATTCCAACTGGTGGCCTCTGACCGAGTTCGGAATTAATGTGGCCTTGTTCTTCCTGTACATGTCTGCTGCCATAGTGTATGTGAACGATACCAACCGAGGTGGGCTCTGCTATTACCAGTTGTTTAAGACACCGATAAATGCATCTTTTTGCCGTGTAGAGGGAGGCCAGACAGCAGCCATCATCTTCTTGTTTGTCACGGTGGTCATCTATCTAATCAGTGCAGTAGTTTGTCTGAAGTTATGGAGGCATGAAGGAGCTAGGAGGCACAGAGAACTAATGGAACGGGAGGTAAGTCATTAGTTACCATTTTGTATCTGCTGGGTACAGTGTGATGAAGACCAGTTGTAAGATCTTTCCGCACTGTAGATGGAGTCGTATCAGGTGTGTTCTCAGCAGCAGGTCCGCAGCTTTTGAGGGTGAAATTTCACCATTCTTAACAATATTTAAGATTGCCAAGTGAAAGAAGGTCCAACATCCTTCCGACTGAAAAACAGTGTTTTTAAGATCATAGAATCATAGAATGGTTTGGATTGGAAGGGACCTTAAAGATCATCTAGTTCCAATCCCCCTGCCATCAGCAGGGACACCTTCAATGAGATCAGGTTGCTCAAAGATGTCTGATCCAAATTCTTGGATCGGGGTTTCTTTTAATTCACTTTGGTAAGGAGCTGGCTCTGTTCTCTTTGCAATACTTTCTTCCTGTCGGCTGAAGAACTACTTCCTGGTGTGTGTTTTCCAAACAAAGGAAGAAATGAACAATGTGCTTGTTCAGCAATTCAGGAGGGTTAGGCTTAAAGCCACCTAGCATTTATTTGAAGACTGCGCTTTCAGTGCATTAAGTGCTAGTGTGAATGACCATAAGAATGGGAAATACTTATTTTTACTTTGCAAGTAAAATTCCAAGCTACTTCTTTATGTCTTTTGAGTTTTTCCTTACAATAGGTATGAGGAAAAAAAATAGTAAGAACAGAGTTTGTGAGATTTGAATCAACTTAATCTTTTTCACATGGAGTATTTTGCATTGCTGCTGACCTTGCCCTTACTAAAAGTATTCAATACTTGCCTGGTTAATGATAAACTGTAATAGTAGAGACTTACCACTGTCAACTACAGAATTCAAAGTAATTTGTCTAAAACCTCTTTCACGTGAGAACATCACCAAAAAAAACCTCTAAAAAAATTAATAAAACTTAGTATAGCATAAAATTAACATCTGTGAAGCCTACATAAGCCTAACTTAAGGAAGGGTTAGCATTTAAGTTATTTTAGTATGAGAAAGTGAGCTTGAGATTGCATTTCCTCTGCTTTGTGACTGCAGTCTGATGTGCATTTTCATTTAACTCTGGTTTCCATTCTACCATCTTGTATAAAACTGAGAGTCCTCTCCTGAAAAGTACATTGCAGCTCTTTGATACAAGTTTTTTAACCAACTTTTAGTATGTCCTGCAAGAATGAAGTGCATTGCTGGAATTACACAGAAGGTGTTCAGTCACTCTTCCCTGTGACTATCCATGTTCTTTTTATTCCAGTTGCTTAATGTTTTTCTAAAGGGAATACTTGTATAACATAGGTTGGGCTCTGGAGGGCGTTGCGCAAGATAGCTGCTGGTTGAGCTACCTGTTAGTGTAGTGCTGTTTTCTAGGCAATGAACTAGGCTGCAGCGTCAGTGAGTTAATACTGGCTGGAATGTGAAATAATAAAGGGGACTGGGAAGCGGATGGAGTATTTCCTGCAAGCTGTTCCTTACAGCTTTGCTCTATGAGAGCCTGTCATTGTTCTGCGTTGTGGGTGGTTGTTTTCGTTCCACTGTTCTTAAACAGTCTTTACATCAATTGGTCTGAAAATATTCCTTACACTAAAGTTCTTCATACCTAAATATAAATGTAATTCTCTGTACAGCATGATTTTGAAAAAGTTTAGATTTTAAGAGTCTGTGCTTTTGCATACTATTTTGGCTGAAAATAAAACTTACAGTTCTTTCCATTTTTTGATAGATGAAAACACAGTCCTCTTTTCCAGAAAAGAAGGTAGGAAGTAGGAATTTATTTTTCTGCTTACTGATATTTCCAAATGGTTGTTCTTTTTATTGTGACTATTTTGACTGACCTATCTATTTATTTACTTATTTGGCTTGGAAGAGGTTAGATTTAAATCTTTAACATAGTCTGGACAATGTTCTCCTACCTGGAAGACTGAGAAGCAGCTTGTAAGGAAGTTACTACTAGTTAGGCTAGGTTATAAAATTTACTGCAAATAGTGAATCTGATGTCTGTGTCTATATGTGCTCTTACCTTTCGTGAAGTGACAAGTTCTGTAGCGTTTATCAGAGAGTCTGGCAGACATAGCTATAACCGCAGGTAATGTGATGTCTTGTAGGTTTTAGAGTCTCTTGCCTCCTGGCTGTCTGCTTAATTTGGAGGAGAGCCAGTGGAAGCACAGTGGTAGGTGCTCTGTGAGTTGAGCTTGTTCCTGTGTCTCTGAGACTGCTCCAAAGACCTCCTTGCCAATGTTGAAGTATCAACAATATTGGTGCTTCTGCCACACAAAGATGTGGTTGCATACACTACAGCAGATGTTGATGGTTCCCAGAGAATTTATGATGTATTTATTTCAGTCTCAAATGTCTCCTGTTAGATACTGTAAATTTACTACCACTGTTTTCTCTGTTGCTTCAGTACTGGTTCAGGATCATTTTTATGTGTTCCAACAAGACTCTTCTGTTTTGTTTTGTTTTTTTCTTTTAAAACAGTATAAAAGTGATGACAGACCAAGAGAAGAAGTCACTTACCAGCAGCTTCAATCAGTGGAAAGAAAACCGGAACTGCTTAATGGTCATATACCTGCAGGCCACATTCCTAAACCTATAGTGATGCCAGACTACTTAGCGTAAGTGACATGACTTAGATGAGCAGACTTAATGAAGAATACTTGAATTATGTTATTCACTCAACATTTCCCATATATATGTTCTTGGTTTCTCTGCATGTTCTATGGGAACTCATAATTCCCTATTAAGTTAAGGTTAAAAATAGAGGGGATGGGGGCTGGTAGCAATGGCATAGAACCAGTAATATAATAAAGAATCTTATTTTTTTTTTAAAAAAACCACCAAACCTCAAATGGTAAGTCAGAATGTTATAATCTAGCAAGTATAATAACTGCCAAGATAACAGAAGACCACCACACAGACAATTTAGAAAAAAAAAAATACATGGGAAATTACGTGTCTTTTTAGCCTCTGAAATTTGACTACTCTTGTACTTTCTAAGTGCTAAATCTATGACATGCTCCCTTTTAAAGGGTAGGCCTTTCCAAGGTGAAGTATGAGATCATAAATTAATTTTTACACTAGTTGCCATAGACTAGGGCACAAACTGAAACACGGGAGGTTCCACCTGAACATTAGGAAAAGCTTTTTCACTGTGAAGGTTTTACCACAGATTGCCCTGAAAGATTATGGAGTCTCCCTCCTTGGAGATATTCAAAAGTTGTCTGGACACAGTCCTGGTCAGCCTGGTCTAGGAGTCCCTGCTTGAGCAGGGGGGTTGGACCACATGACTCCAGAGGTCCCTTCCAACCTCAACTATTCTGTCTTTCTGTGATTTCAATGCTTTACATACATGCAAATTTCATCAGGTTATGCGATTAGCAAACAATACAGAAATACACTATCAAGGTGAAGGCTCTGTGTGTTTGTCGAAGTCCTATCTCTAAAACTTTGAAAACTTGAAAATTTTTGGTTTGTTTTGCTTTTTAAGGAAATATCCAGCAATTCAAACAAATGAAATGCGAGACCGGTACAAAGCAGTATTCAATGATCAGTTTGCTGAGTATAAAGAACTGTCTGTGGAAGTTCATGCTGTACTAAAAAAGTTTGATGAGCTGGATGCTTTGATGAGACAGCTTCCTCACCATCCTGAAAGCATATATGTAAGTACCTGTGAAATGGGCTCATGGAAAACATGTGTAGTATTAGGCATTTTCTCACTGTCTTTCACAGTGTCTTGTAATGTTGGTAGTGACTTGGTGGGAGAGAAAGTTTCCCCAAATATATTATTTTTTAGTTTGGTCATCAGTCAAGGATACCAAGTTGCAATTAAGTTGTGTACCTGTTTTTCTGTTTTTTGGGGTTTTGGGGTTGTTTTTTTTTTTTTCAGTTAGTAGCTTTCAAGAGAGTTACAGTAAATGTACTTTCACTGTTTCTCAAGTACAAAATTTACAGCTAAAATGTTACAACTAGAATGGATTGATCAAATCAGAATTTTACTTCTGATGAGTATTTTGTGGAATTTATGGAACACACTCCAGGTGTTTAAAAACATGTGGTCTCTCCTTAGGAACAGGAAAGAATATCAAAAGTTCTGCAAGAATACAAGAAGAAGAAACATGTGAGTGTTATTAGCTTTTCATTGCTAGTGAATCTGATGAATAGCAAAGAGGGTGTAAATAGCCAACATGTCTGACACGAGGTACAATTCGCTAGCTTAGGGTAATTGTAGCTCCTACAGGGCTTTGTATGTTTTGTCTTTTAGAACTTTGGCAAAGTTAGGACACAACCCACTTCACTCGTGCCAACAACCTGTTTTGAGAATAGTGATTCCATTAGCCAGATGGGGCTGGGGGGGTGGAGGAACCAAAACTAACAGTTAATCATTTTTGTCTTCTGAGAGTATGTCTGATGTCTTAGCATTCTGCATTGAGAAGACTCGTTATTTTGAGGATCTAGTTTGCTTATATTCGCTGACTGACACAGTCAACAGATAAGTTCACAACAGAAAACATAGTCTTACCCTTGAAAAGAAGTTTTGTGTTTTCTTTGTGGCATGGAACTTAGACTCTCAAAAAGCAATTTTCACTGTAATCCAAGAGGTTTCACTTTGTCATTTTTAAATGTGTGCAGTAAGTGTGTACCTGTGTTCCATTAAAAACATAGTACGTTACAAATACCTTTTTTTTTAATGGAATCAAAATTTTGTGTCTGTTAGTTGAACTTCATTGCTTTTTTTGGGGGGGGGATTTATTAGACATACTACAGCACACCTATATAATCCAAATGATGTAGTAGGATGTCATTTATATTTGCAGATTTCTGTTTAAAAACTGCAAGTTTACTAAGTAACTAGAGCATATAAAAGTGGAACCTCTTTTTCCAGCCTTTCATGAAGGAAGGGGAAGCAGGAAATGCAACATTGTGGCCAGGGAAAAAGAGTGTGATTTTGGAGAATATTTATATACAGTCCTTAATCAAAAACATAAATGATAATAGACTATTCTTGGAAGAATCTGAAAGTGTAATATATAAATGTAAACGTTTTTGGTTTTTTGGCAGGATCCTGCATTTCTGGAGAAAAAGGAGCGTTGTGAATACCTAAAGAATAAGCTTTCTCACATAAAACAACGAATTCATGACTATGATAAAGTAATGAATTGGAATGTAGAAACTTAGCAATGCCTTCACTTTGTGGATACTATTTTCTATTTTTAAAATTGATATGCATATTTCAAACTATTTATTTACTGTCGGAACAGTACACCTATGGGGATTGCTTAATCACTGTGTCACTTATTTAGATGTTGTACATTACTGGTAGGTTTTGTATGCACAACCAATTTTAAATCAGTGTAATGAAGTTATCAGATAAGCTCAGAAAACCTGTGCTAACATTCCATTTTACTAGACAGTATGCAGCCTGGCCTCTTAAGTATGCATACTTCATTTGAAAATACTGTATTTTCAAACTTGCAAAGCTCACCAGAGAAACAGGTCCAAATACTATATTAAAAGTTTGCACAGAAATGTTGTTAGCAATTTCAGATTTTATTTATAGCTGATACCTTAATGATATCAGAAAGAGTTGAGCTGTTCTTTCTGGCTGGGATTTGGTGAAGTGCTTCATCATACTGAATAATTTTGACAAGCCAAAAATTATTTTAATAAGATTTTTTGTATTGTATTTCCAAATGTTCTGCTGTATGTTAGAAATTATCTGGAATTTCACCCAACAGGAGATGCAACATAACTTCCTATTTAAGCAACCATAGTATGCGGGAAGCCGGGGCGTGGGAGGCAGGTTGTGTTGGGGTTTTGTGGTTTGGTTTGGGTATATTTTTTTCCCCCTTTAGGGATGATGCAGCAAATTTATAAATGGCCTTAAAAGAATAGAGGTACAGGATGAGACTCATGTTAGTGTTCCCTTAGTGTTGCTATAAGCCAGTATGGTCTGCATGCCTTTTCTGGGTCATCTTAATAGGAAAGTATGGGTTTAAAAGCAAAACACTTTATTCTTTGCCAGCAAACAACAGGACTTTTTATCTAGGCAGCAGCTGTTTGCGAACCTGGCATTCAGAGACTAAGTACAGCAAAATTCATTCTCATTCAAAGTAAAAATTATTAGGATCCTTTATAAGGCCAGGTAAAATCTTTTAATAGACATGCTTTCCAGAGCATGTCTGCATAAATTCAATGTAAATTTTATATTTTACCTTGGGGATAAGTTTGTATATGCAAATATTTTCATAAGGCTGTAAATTTTCTCTTTGTATCCTTTTTGACATCTTTGTTTACTTTTTTTTACTTACTAAAATTGTTAGAAGTGTTGATAGTTTCTTTGTACAGTTTTCCACAACTGCAGTATGTCTGTTCTGAAATATATTTTAATTTGGAAAAAACCCACCACTGTAGCCATGTTATTCTATTGCCTATAAAGGCATTTGGTTAGAAAAATGTGCTCTGATTAAGGTTATTTCAAATTTTTGTTAGCAATCATTTTTTCTTTAGAAGAAAGTTTTCAACTTTTGCCTTAATTTAAAGGTAAGACATCAGGAAAGCTGTTTCCAGTTTAGAACATTGATGGTAGTACCACCTCTCTTCTTCAGTACTGGAAATGCATTAATATACCTCACTCTAGCAGTTACATCCCTTCTGATTTTTGAGCCCCTATCATTCACATTGCTATCCTGATGGCATCAAACCCACTTTCATGTTTATTATAAAGTTGACATTCCAATTTTATCAGCCACTAAATTCCAAGAGTTTTTGTGGAAGAAGTAAGTAACACAAGGCACCATAGGAACACTGAAAGAATTTGAAAACTTGGCACCTCTTCATTTGAAAGCCTTCAGTCTCATCTACCTGGAAAGTGTCTCAGTATTTTTATCATTCTGAAACCAGATCACAGTCAGTGCTATCCCTTGTTCTCCCTCTCTTTTCAAGTGCCTCTCTCTCTGGTTCAGGTTTCTATTCTTTTTAAAGAAGAGGAAATCTCTCTGCTTTATAAAGGATCCGGGACAAGTGTTTTATACATGTATGTGCTGTATGCTTGTTAAACTTTTCTTTGTAAGAGAGGTCCTTGTCCAAATCCCTGCAATCTAGATGACCTCTTACTGTACACCCCAGGTTCTCATTTTTTTCTCAGTAGGAGTTGGGCTATTGCATTAATACCAGGAGAAAAAGATTAATCCACGTTTAAGGATCAACTGATGTTTATGAAGTGCTAAAAAGAACCTGACTCTGATTTTTTCTTTGGAACATTCAAAGTCTGCACCCTTAATAGGTCTTCCTCCTGTAGGACATTGAAACCCAGCTCCAGGCTCTCTTCAACAGTGGTCTGAGTTTACCTCTGAGAAACTGGCTCCTGGCCCCTCAGACAGTGTCTGCATAGCCTCTGCAGAACCATTGTGCTTCTCCTTTCCTGCAAAGTTTCCAACAAGTGGGTTGGGGAAAGAGCACACAGTGCCTGTGACTGGATTGAGGAAATAAACCAAGAGGAGACAGCTGTGTGTGGATCGCTCCACTTTTCCCAGGAAGGTGCCACAGATGTGGTTGAGTGGATTTTCTAAAAGCTGGAGAGAGAAGATACGTAGGAATATGCCCTTCTGCCAGCCTTTTGGGGTTCAAACAGGATTAGTGCAGTGCATGACGGTGGGGTATGCTGAGCATGGAGCCCCAGGAGAAGGCATTTACCTTGGCAGTTTAGGAAGTCCAGCAAGGCAACACATTGACCATTACAGTAAATTACTTGCTTACTCCTGGATCACACGGAGACCTCAAAACTGCTAAGCAGGCACTTCTGATGCATACAGTTGGTGAGCTTATTTTGCTCTAACCTGTCAGTGGAGGACTGAAAATCAGTAACACCTCTGTGATAACATAGTTAAGAAAAAAAAAAAGGAAGAGAGGAAGAAAAAAGCTGCATGCATTGCAGCTGGAGAGAGGAGTGAGAAGATGT
>NW_010315911.1:0-9219 GCF_000700745.2 Antrostomus carolinensis
ATCATTATTGTTTTAATATCATTATTATTATGAGGTTTATGTTATTTCAATGATGAAATGGTTCTTCTCTCCCCCTACGAGTCTCCTTCTCCTTGCCCCCCAATTCTCTCCCCTATCCCCTGGGCTGGGGGCAGTGAGCGAGCAGCTGGGTTTGGCTGCCAGCCCAGTGCCAGCCCAGTGAAACCAGCACAGGGTTCCTGTCTGGATGTGATCTGTAACACCTGATGTGTGCCAGCAGCCTCATACCAAGAAGGCAGGAACTAGACTGCAACCACGAAGAGGGTGCGCAGAGTTTATTCCAGACACGAGTCCTCCAGGCTGCTGCTCAGATCACATGCACTGCAGTCAGAGATCCGGATGTTAAGAAATAAAACCCTCTCCCATTATCAGCTTCCCTGCCTGACATCGTTCACACTGCTCTGCCTTCTGATGTCCGCTCTAAGGTCAGTATTTAGTGTTCAGCACTGTAGTCTAGCGATATCCTCAATTATCCTTCACTTTCACACTAACGGTCTTTGGAATTGGCTCTTGGGAGATAAAATACCAATTTAAATACATTATTTTTGTCTGTGGCTTTCAGAAACAAAAGTGTCTTTGCAGCTTTAGTGACTTGCCCTCCCCCTCACACACATTTGAATCAACTTATGGATTTTTTTTATTTTTTTTTTTTTTGCCTTAGGACTTCATGACAACTGTAATTTTTGTTTTTAAATACAGATTTCCTTGCTGCTGAAGATAATTTAAATTGTCTGTCTGAGGTCCGTGGGATGAAATTACTTGCAAACAAACAATAAGTGCGAATTGAATTTATCTCAGGATATCTGAGAACTGTGATTATCTCCCACACACATGACTTTCGTATCATCTCCAGTGTTGCTTTTGCTTAGGAAAAAAGTGTTGCACTTTTAATTACCATTTGTTCCCTTTTGTCCTCATCTTTTACTGGGTGTATAATTTAACACACAAATTAATTTATATGTATATCTTAAAGCTCTTGCCCTTGTTTTCAGTAATTAAAGTATCCTATAAAAAATGAAATGGGATATTATTTCCTAATTTTGATCTGGTTTTCACTTTCACACTTTTATTTTCACCAATAAAATTTCCACTTTATCACAACTTTTCATGTTAAGGATTGAACAGCATTTTCCCATTTTGAAAGTACTCGTTTGTCTCATTGTTTTTCATCGCTTTATTTGAAAATAGAGCACAAGCATAAAATAAGAAATAATTAAAAAAATGTTTTATTAACTATCCATTCTAATCAGAATAGTATTTGTTATTCACAGCAATATTCATAAAATTAGTTATCCTAATTCTTCAATCATCCCCTGTGCCAATACTTGGAAAAGGAATGAGCTAATTAAAGTAGATGTGAGTGGAACAAGGATGTTGGGGGTCACTTTGAACATGGGAGAACACGGAGCTCATTAAAGCTTTGAGTTTCACACATGGCTGGGGGAGACATTTGCTCCCTTAGACCAGCTACAGCACCTCTTCCTGAGGTATCTCCACCACACAGGTAACGTGGGCACCAGGAGCACATCAAGAGCACCTGCAATAGCCAGAGAGTTCTACTGAGCCTCCCTAAGCATCCTCCAGGCTGCCTACCTTAAAATAAGAGAGGATTGATGCCAAATACAATTCCAGATCGTTTTATAGCCAGTCTCACAGTCCAAACTAAAGACAGAACTAGTAGCACTGGAAAAACCTCCAATCATGAGTGAAAGAGAAGATTGAAAACACCGGAGGACAGCAGCGTCTCTAGGTTTGTGCTATAAAATCCTGGAGGTGATCAGAGTCAAGGGAGAAGCTGAGGGCTCTTGGTTCAGCATAAGCAATCCCCACTTTGTGTCCTCCTTGGTAAGGACAAACATGGGTGGAGGAGAGTGATAGGTCACCTATCTCCATGACCAGCATCACAGCCAGCATGACATCTGGGCTGGTGCAGGCTGCAAGTGCAGCTGAGGACTTCGCAGAAAGTCCCTCAGAGAAGTGGACATCCAGCTCATTTCCACCATCAGAAATCCCTATAGATAACATCTCCCCAGCAACCCTTACCTCTTCAAAATGAATTTAGAGACAGCTAAAACAAACTCCCAGAAGGACTGTAACACTTCCCAGGGCAGCCCTCCAACTTAGAAATTCTGCTTACCAGGAATTGCAGCTCTCATTGAGAAGAAACAGCACCCATCTCCACCAGCCTGCAAAACAGGCTCCTCCAAAGCCATGGAACAGGCTTTGTAGCTGCTTGAGCCCCACCTCCTGTGGTTTTTAATCATAGAATCCCAGATTGGTTTGGTTTGGAAGGGACCTTAGAGCTCATCCAGTCCCAACCCCCCTGCCAGCAGCAGGGACACCTTCCACTAGACCAGGTTGCTCAAAGCCTCATCCAACCTGGCCTTCAACACTTCCAGGGAGGAGCAGCCACAGCTTCTCTGGCCAACCTGGGACACTCTCTCCCCACCCTCACACCAAACCATTTCTTCCTCACATCTCATCTCCATCTCCCCTCTGCCACTTTCAAGCCATCACCCCTTGTTCTGTCACTCCCTGCCCTTGGCCAAAGTCCCTCCCCAGCCTTCCTGGAGCCCCTTCAGGTACTGGGAGGCCACTAGAAGGTCTCCCCAGAGCCTTCTCTTCTCCAGGCTGAACAGCCCCAACTCTCTCAGCCTGTCCTCACAGCAGAGCTGCTCCAGCCCCCGCATCATCCTGGTGGCCTCCTCTGCACTGGCTCCAGTAGCTCCATGTCCTTCTGCTGTTGGTGGCCCCAGCACTGGAGGCAGCACTGCAGGTGGGGCAGTTTGGCCAACAGCTGGTGAGGGGATGGTTTTAACACAGGTTGCTAATTAACTCTTTCTGAAGGCAGCTTTTTTATTTCCTCTTGTGGCTGAAGACACAACAAATAAATGTTTAAATCAAGTGTAAGATTGTCCTCAGAAGGCCATCTTGTCAGCCTCAATTCTGTCTTTAGTCAGTGGAGAGAAAACATGTTTAAAGTTCTCTTTCTTTGACTTCCATTGTCTACATTGGGATGAGAAGCATTTTGTGATGTAATTTCTCATTCAACAGATTCTAACAGAAATCTGGGTGGCAAGGTGTGAGATATTTATATATGTATTTGATATGATATATGCGTATATATAGGTATCTGCTTTTAATTAGATGAACCCCACATCTCATGCTTGATAGTGGTATTTTGGTATTAACCTTTTGAGAACAGTCCTTGATAGGAACATTTTTTAGGAGGTCTTTAGAGGTGAAGACCTCTCTGAAAACTGAACGTGAAGGAACTTACAACTTATCATAACCCACGATAACCCTTTGGCAGCACTCACCTACCTGTACACACCACTAAAATAAACTAAGAATGGTACATATTCCTTTCCAGCCTACAGATCACAGAAAATAAAAGGTAATAGATATTGGAAATTAATAAAATAGACATGAAAGCAATTCTAAGATATAAAATTGTGAAGGCAACTGAAAAACAAAAAGAATGATCTTCATTTAACTACTGTCTGGACACCACATCTGGTGTGGTGGTGTCCATCAAAAATGCCTGGAGAGGAGAACTTGCAGCATCTTTCTGAAAGATCATTCAGCTCCTGCAAAGAGATGCTGTCATAGCAAAGAGGAAGGAGTGGGCTGAATGATAAAATACTCAAAACTCAAAATGCCATAGCTAATTGAATAGTTAATATGCTCATTTATTCAAGTTCTGTAAGCCTCAAAATAACATTTTCAAGTGTTTTCATTTTTTTCTTCATCAGTTTCACGTAGGCTCCTTCTTGGGCTCAAATACCTGCTAAGTGAGAGTATTTAAAGGAATGAGTGGGTTGCTGAGCCCGTGACCCTGCAGCCCTGCCCATGTGGAGCCACAATTGCAGCTTTCTGTGACCTGCTGCTCTCCAGTGAAGGTCCATGTGGTTTGGTGCTCTGCTCATAGGTTGTGGTGGTTTCATTCCTTTGGCTGCAGCCCAACACAGTTGCTCTCTCACACTCTCCATCCCAAGGAGCAGGGGAGAGAAATAGAAGGATAAAAGCAGGGAGATTCATGGGTTGAGATAAAAACAATTTACTAACTGAAATAAAATAATAATGATAACAACAGGAATAACCGAATATATGAATGAGTGATGCACAGTGCAATTGCTCACCCCCGGCAGACCAATGCCCAGCCTGTGCCAGCCAGAGATCCTGGAGCCAAGACAGTCCCAAAAAAAATGAAACTGCAATCCCAAAAGAGTGATCCCCAAGACAATACTCCCATTTTCCAGTCAATCCTGGTTAATATACTGAACATGACGTGATATGATATGGAATATTTCATTGGCACATCCAAATGTCACTTTTAGGTTTTGCTATTTACTGCACTTCTCCCTCCCAGTCCTAATGCAGCTGTGAACCAGCAAAACACCTTGGGCTCCAGCAGTAGCTAATAATATTAGTACTTTATCAACATTCTTCTCCTAACAAATGCTACACTGAAATTAAAACACAGCTAGATAAAAAAATTAACTCTATCCCAGCAAAACCAGGACAGAGGCTCAAAGACATTCATTGCACATACCTTTTCAGAGTGAAATTCTTCTCCCTGCCTGTGATGTGAATAGGTTGCCCAAACTTTATTTCACCTTTATCTATACATATAAAATCCCCAGTTTCATGTGAAGATAAAGTAGCTATGCCTTGATGCAGCACTTCCACGAGCAGATGCTGCTTAAGCACGCACTTACCATGCTGCTCCTCACCAGTGAGCACAGTTCCATGATCTCACATGCCTATTAATGGCAATATAGAGCACAAATGGAATATATTTAACACCTTGTCATAGAGAATTATTATCTTAAGGTATCTGAGGCAACGGTGTAATGTTTTATTTAAGTCTTTCTGCTGAATTGAGAGGTAAAATGTTCTGATCTGCAAGGTCTTCACCATTGTGGAGCAGCCCAGGAAAGTGCTCTGCAGGCAGATAAATACACATCATGCCCCAGTGTGCCTGTGTCTCCCTGTAACGGCTGATTTCTAAGGGTCTAACCCATTGGAAAAAGGAAATTCTGCTCTAAAAATGAGGCCCTTGTGCCTTTCCAAAGTGGAGTTACAGTTGAGGCCTCAACTGGGCCCTTTTCCTCATCTCCTCTGGGCTGCCTCTGTCCTGGTGTGAGCTGGGCCAGAGCTGGTTCTGTTCAGCAGCTGGAACAGCACTGGGGTTGGGTTCAGCTGGGATTTGTGAGGAGAGAAACGCTGAGAACATCCCCATGTTGCATTTGTGTCCCTGGCACTGAAGGACTTTGTGTTTGTCCGTCTGCAAGCGCAAGAGCTCAGGGGTGAGGAATATTGCCATGGATCAGCTCCATGGGCATTGGGCTCTGCCAAGGGGCTGTTCCATCTCCTGTCCCCCATGGGCAGGAGATCCATGAGGGGCTCTTCCTCTCTTGCTCTCTCTGGCTTTGGCTCGGGCTCTGGCTCTCCCGGGATTGCGGTTTCGGGTGGGGATTGTGGCTCCTGCGGGATTGTGATGTGGGAACGGACCGGGCTTGGTGGGCGGGTGGTGAGCAATGGCACTGGGTACAGCTCATTTGCATATCTTATTACTATTGTTATTATAATTACTATTTTAGTATCATTATTATTCTAATTTTTCTTTTATGTCAATGATTAAATGTTTCTTTTCTTCCCCCTACGAGTCTCCTTCCCCTCGCCCCCCAATTCTCTCCCCTATCCCCTGGGTGGGGGCAGTGAGTGAGCGGCTGGGTTTGGCTGCCAGCCCAGTGCTCACCCAGTGAAACCACCACAGGCACCCAGCATCCATGCAGGCATCCCCCCCATGCACCACTCAGTGATAATAGTGAATATTGTCCTATCAGCAATCAAGTGTCTATATTTTTCTCCTAATTTTCCCCCAAATTACAGGAAACTTCTTAATTCTAACAGAAAAAACCATGTTCTTGAGGAGCATGCATTCCCTCCCCCAAAAAGCTGTAAGGTTGGTGTGAAGCTAAAGAGATCTAACAAAAAAATACACATATATTCCCTTTTAACTGCCTTGTTCCTCTTCTGACAAACACAGTTTCCATTGGAAGATTTTTCTCTGTTCAGAAGTAGAGTCTCAGGCAACAATGTGATTCCAAAAGCTGGAGGTTTGAGGATAAAAAAAAACCTCTTTCCACTTTCCAGGAGGCTCCCAGTAACCTGTGAACACAAGAGAGGCAGAAGGGCTTAGTGTCAGTGCGCTATTCACGGGGAGGTTAATAGCATTTGGGGACGTATCAGCCTGAGAGCTGTGAGATTCATCTGGCACAAATTCAAATTGGATTTAAGGGCTTATAGCAGATAGAGCTGGTGAACGATTCCTGGGTCCTTTGCACAGGGAAGAATTTCAACTCTAAAGCCAAATGCTTTCAGAGTTTTGGTTGACTGTAATTCTGAGTAATATTTATGTCTTCAGATGCTCTGGTGCAAAGGGAAAGAAACCTTCTCTGCTGTACTTCTGCAAGAGATTTCACAGGATCCCAGAATGGCCTTGATTGGAAAAGCCCTTTAAGCTCATGGAGTCCAACCATGAACCCAACACTGACAAGTCCCCTATGACTAACCCATGTCCCTCAGCACTGTGTCTACACGACTCTTCAATCCCTCCAGGGATGGGGACTCCACCACTGCCCTGGGCAACCCCTTCCAATGCCTCAGAACCCTTGCAGCAAAGAAATTCTTCCTCACATCCCATCTCAACTGCCCTGGCCACAACTGGAGCCCATTTCCTCTTGTCCTGTCCCTTGGTCCTTGGTTGAACAGACCCACCCCCACCTCTCTCCACCCTCCTCCAAGGGACTTGCACAGAGCCACAAGGTCTCCCCTCAGCCTCCAGGCTCAACAACCCCAGTTCCCTCAGCCGGGAACTCAGCACACTTGTGCTCCAGACCCTTCCCCAGCTTCTACTCTGATGGCATAAAGATATGTAGAGGACCATAAAGGAGGACAGACATGTTTCAGCAGAAGGCAAGCCCAGCAGAAGGCTCTTAGTAAACCCTGCTTGCCGTGCCTCTCCATCTTTTTCTTACATTAATGGCTGAGGATCACTAACTACAGCTTAATGTCCTGGTTAAGAGGTAAAGAGTATTGACTCTGCCAGCAGTGGTGCTCTCCTGGGCTGTGAATTCCTGGAATAGTTCAGTGCAAGAGAATTTTATTGTGTGTAAATATTTCCCTGTCTGTTCTCCTGCTTGGTAGGTGAAAATTAAACCAGCAGCCTGGTTGTGTAACACAGGTCTCCAGGGTTTTTTACTGGTCAGACAAGGTTTGTCTGTGAAACCAGCGGCTCGTGTAAAGACATTTTACCCACAGCTTGGAGGAAGAGTTGGTTAATCAGAGAACAAGCCACTGAGAAACGTGCCCAGACCCTCTGCTCACCCCTACGGCCATCAGCATCATGAGTTGGCTGCAACCCACCTCTGCTGGGGGAAGCACAGGGATGCCCACTGCACAGTATCTGCTCCCAAACCCAGAGTCACCTCCAGGCACAGGGAAAAGGTTCCCCTGGGACACAGGCTTAATGAAGGAAAGACATTTCCAGCCTCTGGCACAGTTCAGTAGCATCTCACGTGGGAGAATCACAGAATCACGGAATGGTTGAAGTTGGAAGGGATCTCTGAAGATCATATCTAGTCCAGCCCCCCTGCTCAAGCAGGGACTCCTGAAGCACATGAACCAGGATTTTGTCCAGATGTTTTTTTAATATCTCCAGGGAGGGAGATTCCACACCATCTCTGGCCAGCCTGTCCCAGGGCTCAGTCACCCTCACAGTGAAGAAGTTCTTCCTTATGTTCAGGTGGAACTTCCTGTGCTGCAGTTAATGCCCATTGCCTCTCATCCTATTGTTGGGTACCAATGAGAAGAGTCTGGCCCCGTCCTCTGGCCACTCTCCCTTTAGATATTGATAAACATTAACCTGATCCCCCCTGAGTCGTCTTTCCTCCAGGCTGAACACACCCAGCTCCCTCAGCCTTTCCTCATGTGAAAGATGCTCCAGTCCCTTCATCATCTTAGTGACCCTTTGCTGGACACTCTTCAGGACTTCCATGTCCTTCCTGTACTGGGGAGCCCAGAACTGGACACAATACTCCAGGTGGGGCTTCACCAGGGCTGAGTAGAGGGGGAGAATTACCTGGAGGAGAAGTGTGTGAGAAGATCAGATCAGAACTTAAGCACTCAAATATGTGAATCCAGGCAATTATTTACCTTGCTTCAGCTTCCCTGATGTTCTTCTGCGTGTGTGTTTTAGCATGAGACATCAAATGCAATAAGAAAAGGCCATACAACTTGGTGGGGTAAGAGCAAGTTCACCCAACAACAGGACCACCCACAGCCCAATCTTCGGGGCAGGACTTTCACAGAGAAATTTTTGATCTCCTTGGAAAAAAGCTTTAATCCCTGCCCAACTGCACTCAGCTGGTCCTCTTCCCATCTCCTTGGTGGGTTCCTGAGGAACGATGCTCAACCTGCAGCCAGCTGGTGAAACCCCTTGAACCTTCCCTTATTGCAGGCAAATGGGAACAAGTCAAAGAGAAGAATTAAAATTTGTCAGGGTTGGATTTTTTCTCATTGCCAGCCACTGGAGTATGAAGGGGGAAGAGCTCTCCTACCGTGTAATGAATTATGCCAAAATGATTGCTCAAAAATCAGACAAATAATCAAAATAGTCAGTCCTAGAAATGAGAAACTGAGCTGCATTCTCGTGGCTGGGATTCACGTTCATGTTCTGCATGGCTGAAGCTATTGGCTGAATTCAGCTTGAATTGGTAAATAGCTTTGGCCACTCCATGATTACATTCTTCTCAGAGACTAAGTGATAAATGAGGAAATAAAAAACATCCAGCTGCTGAGTTTTATGCTCCGGACCTGAGCGCAGAGCTGCTCTGTGACTCTGCGGGGTGGTCAGTCTCACCTCAGCAGGGCTCTGGTGGCTGATGGATATCAGGACTGCACTTTTCAGCCTCTTATTTTTATGACCATGGTTTTTTATGTATTGTAATTTCTGTTATTTTTGTCCTCGCATGGAGCAGAGAGCAGAGCAATTGTTAATAGGAGCAGCTCCGTGAAGCCTTGTGCTTGAGTCATGGAAAAAGATGCCTTAAACAATATCAACCTAGGATTCTGCTGTGATTTTCAGTGTTTATTTAAAAAAAATAATTAATTATTTTAATAAATTATTTTTAT
>NW_010315912.1:0-10597 GCF_000700745.2 Antrostomus carolinensis
AGGTATTTGGAATATGGAAGCGTTTGGCAGCCCTGGTGCTCCCTGTGGCTATCGAAGCAGCTTGGTCTGAACCTCGCTGCCCTCCCTCCTGCGCAGCTTTCATATTATCCAGGTTTAAAAATCATAACTTGACGAGTATGCTGACTTCCCTTTTTTGTTACTAACAGACCTTTAATGCCAAAAAACCTGACCAAGCGAGTATCTCGTCTTTTTTCTTGCAAAGTCATGACACGATGCTCTGAAGAAGCAAGGCGTTGGGATGCAGCTCTCAAACCCAGCGTGTGCCGCTGCCCTTGCTGACAGGTAGAATGCTGGTTGTTTTGTGAAGGATGCAGTTGACTCGCAGGTAGAAGCTGGAATTTAAAGGTGATGAAGGGGGGGGAACAGCACAGACAGCACATGGACTCTGGAATGCTGTGCTGCTGTAAAAGCAGCAGGGTGGTGGGTTTAGGAAACAGGCTTCTAAACTGCTGCTACTGCTGCCGTGGAGGGGTCTGAATATTGAAGATACCCCACACGGGGGGGTTTGGTGTGGGATTTGTCAGGTCCTGGAGAACATACTCTGTCCTTAGTAGCAGTGACCCTTCGTGGTGGATCGCAGATGGGGTGTTTCACGATGAGGAATGGAGCTAGTCTCGAGAGAAGGGGCTGGGAACAGGTTGGTTTTGTCAGTTTGAGTTACTTCGAGTTCTACACTTCTGACTAAAAGTTTATTAGTATGACCCCTGGCATAAGGGGAGCTGCTCTTTCTAGCACCACAAACAACTAGAGTAGATTTTAGCATGGTTATGTGCTTTTGTTGATTTTACACAACACAGTAATACCATAATAGACACTCTGGTAGCCCGCTGACCTTGTGCGTGACTGGTAAGTTCTGTTAAGTGGCACGAGAAACGAGGTGCTCCTTGTGCATAAGCCTTGCTGGATAGACGGTGTGTCCAGTGCTAACTGGAGACAAACTTGAGGTATGAGGTTTTTATTAATAGTGATTAGGTAGTTGCTTGGTAGCAAATTGAAATGCATTTTGCGTGTTGTGCACATGTTTTGAGACGGCAGGGGTTGTAATGTGAGAGTTAAGCAGGTAACTCCTAGGTCATGGTGAGCTATCCTACTGAAAAAGTGATTATTTTTGTAAGCTTAACTTTGGGAGAAAGGCTGTTTGCTTATTTAAAGAAATAAGGGTTGTTAGTTATTACTAGAAGTATTAATGGAGAAAGATGTGCTTCATCTGGGGTGAGTTAGCATGGGAGCTATTTGAGCTTGCTTAGGAGTTATTTTTCAGTCAGATGGAGTGATTTCAGTTTTGCCTTGCCCTGCCCTGCCTACGTTAGATCTGCCCAAACTTGCTTTGGAAGTCGAGTCTTGCGTAGTGAGCGTCAGGAGGAGCAAATCATCCTGAGCAGGAAATGCTGGAGGAGGAAGAAGAATCTGGTGTACTGGCAGTATTTACTACTTTGCTTAATCTCTTTGTCTGTCAACTGAATTGCAGAAACACTCAGCAGAGATGTCGCCACACGTTCCTGTATTCCACAGTACAAACCCACACGCCTTGTACGTTGGAGTTTGGTACCTAACGATTAAATGCAAGTGTTTTCCAGGACTTTTACATGTAAGAAGCAATCCATGGCCTGTGTTCAACAAAGGCATGTACTGGCTTGGGTTCCAAACGAACTTCTGTGGTGCTGACAGCAGGGCAAAGCTTCGGAGGTGCTGTCGAGTGATGCAGACTTTGTTGTTGGTATGGTGGAGCATCATGGTTTGAATTGCTGTGCTAAGCTTTTCTTATGTAGGTTATTAAGGTTATTCTCTTTTAGTAGGTTATTAAGCAGTCTTGAAATAACTGACAAAAATCAAAATGTTTTTGTATCAAAATGAAATTGCCAGGATTGAAAAATAATTTGCACGTAGTAGGAGCTATTTAATATCTGTTGGTTCTTCAGTCACAGCAGACTGCTGGCTATCGAAATTTCCTCGGCTGTCTCCTTCATACAATTACCTACAGACATCTGTAGTCATAAACCGGGTGACTGGATAGTTGTGGGCACCTTTCTGTTTGTGAGAAACTGATAAGGAAATCTCACAAACAAGGTTGTGGAATTAGTTCCAGCTGAAGCTGCCGCTCTGCACTCGCGCTGCCGGCTGTGGTGTGTTACCAAATATGTAACTGTGGCTAATTGCTTCTAAAGCTCCTGTCCCCAGCGCTGGCCTGGAGTGAATGTTGTGCAGCCTGAGAAGGTCAGAGGAAGCAACTGTTGTCTTTTCCTGCTTATCATAAAGGGAAGAGGTTTTTGGAGGGGAGCCGTGTGTGTCATGTAGGTGTGTGAGAGGTACGACAGTCGATTCTTTCAAGACCTCTTTCAAGAGGCTGAAAGCTGAGCGAAACAATGAGAGAAGCAAACTTACTTGTAAGTATCTGAGGTGCCTCAGAAGCCATTTAATCAGCTTGTCCACTGTTAAATGTGTTTATAACGAGTGACACAAAAATAGAAGCTTGTTTTGAAATTTGGCAAGGCGGAGGCATAGGAACGCAGGCAAAGCCAGCAGGCTGTTTGCAGAGGGTACCTCATGTGGGTCCCCTTTTGCTTCCCAGAACTTGGTCTCAAGCAGGAGAACCACTTGGACTGTTTCTGTCCAGACAAGTGGAGCCTGTGGGTGGACACCTTAAACGGCAACCAAAAGTGTTCAGGTTTGATAAGCTATGAGCAGCTCTGACGTGCAACCTTACAGTGGAAAGCGTCTGAAAAGACGGGAGGTCGTTCTGCAGGTCTCATGTATGTATATTTTTATGGATGCAGCTTCTTTTTCCTGGCTAGGATCAATAGCTCATAGCCTAATAACTAGTTTCTACTCTATTTGCACGCAATATGAATTTTAACTTTTGGTAAGCCATAAAATTCTGGGACTAAAAATAAATTTGTTGCAAGAAGTCATTATTTGTTTCTCAGAGATCTTTGGCAGTAACGTCAGCATGTCTTCTAATAATTTCTCTGAGATTGTCCTAGTTTAAAAACATCTAAATGAGTCTGTCCTTCAGATTCCTTGCTTAATCTCATCTTTGGATGCGTGAGCTGTAACCACTGATTAGGGTTGCTGGGTTTTTTTGTTTGGGTTTTGGGGGATTTTTTTGCGGGGTTTTGTTTTTTGGAGAACTTTATGTACACAGTTGTCTGTGTTTGCTAGGAATGACTTTTAAACCATCAGGTGTAATAGGATTGCAGGTTTTTTGTGTGTGTAAAGACTTGTGACAGCATCTCTTTTTGTCTCTCCTAGGGTTTTGGTTGTCAGGTTAAAACTAGAGATGGAAGAACTTAATTACACATGCCAGGAGCAGCGATGGTTGTCAGTGCACCTGGTTATCAGCCTTTCTCCATGCACTGAAAACAAAAAACCACCCCAACAAATGTAAAACCTGTACCTAATTAGGGACCTAATCTGTGTTCTTCAGAGAGGATCATCTCCTGCTATGCTGAGTAGTGAACCACAGATCTTTAAAACACTGAGAGGGGAGAGCATGAGGCCAGTGCATGGCGCATTGTTTGTAGTTTCTCAAGCATGGGCTGATGGGTTTTGTGAAGCAAAGTTCCTCTGGAGTCACTGCAGGTTGTGGGGAGTAAGTTTTTCATTTAACTGTGGCGTTGGCTTTGAAGGTTCCTCACCAGATCCCTTGACAGCTCTGTCATGTGTCCCTCACTGACATAACTCTATATATTACAGGTTATATCTGGATCAACCCCTTTTTCTTCCCAAATTACCTAGTGTAGCTGTCAATTCTGGTGGGGAAGAAGACATAAAGCAGTTAATCATTAATTCTATGGAAACATCATCTGATCTGCCTGATTCTACCCCTTCCCTTGTCAGCATTAGTGCAATGGATGTTTTTTCCTTCCATAGAGTTAATTTTTTAGGTGGATTAGCTCCTTGAACTTGTTTTGAATGGTGTGGAACTCTTTGCTTCTCTAACTGGTAACGAAGAAGTTAGAGCTGATGTTACATTGAGACATAACAGTAGTTTGTGTAGATTTCTGTCCCTAATGTGCTATGAAAGCCTACAGTTGTTTCAGTTTTTCTCTCTTTAAAAAAAAACCCATTTTTGGATCGTGGCCCAAAGAAATATTCTTCTGAATTGAAATATTTGAGGAATTTTGTCTGGATGAATTCTACTGTTGAGCAGAGTCTCCAGACCTGTTTCTGACTCCTGTCTTATCTGGGTATTGATACTCCTTGATTATTATTATTTTTTTTTTAAATTAGTAATAATATTATTATTATTTAAAATGTTTTAGCAGGAAATGCCACTGTTGGTAGCTTGGTGCTTCTTGTGCCTAGGTGAGAGGGGACATTTGTTTTGGCAGCCAGAGAGCCACGCCCAGGTGAGTGCCTGGGTAGCGCCGCGTTACCTGGGCGTGCTTGAGGACAAAGTAGTACCTGGAGAAATCTTTTTGCCTTTTTACCAGGCAGGGAGTCGGGATGGGGCTCCCTCCTCTTCTCCCCGAGCTTGTGTCACCCAAACTGTAGCAAGGGCTGTGTCTGTCCAAGCAGAGGCCAGCAGAAGGAGGTGTGGTGCAGCAGTTGGTAGCGCTGCTCTCTGTTACTATTTCAGTTCCTTTGCTGCCACGCAAGCGTCCCTGATGTGCTGACACAACAAGGGGTTAATGGAATTGGCAATTAGGAAACCTGGCACTAAGAAAGAGTGACTCAGTCATTAAGTGATGGGCTGTGGATTTGAGAGAACATATGGATATGGTAACATGGAAGGGGCACAGCAGTATTTACTGCTAAGCGTAAGTTTGTGACCTGCTTATCACTTCATCAGGGCTGCCAGAACTTGTTCCCTACCTGTTGGAGTTCACCTGCTCCATTTTCTTTCTCTCAGTGAGCACTGTGTAACCCGCTGGCTGCCCAAGATGGTGAAGCTGGATATCCACACGCTGGCTCATCACCTCAAGCAGGAGCGGCTCTATGTAAACTCCGAAAAGCAACTTATTCAGAGGCTCAATGCAGATGTGTTGAAGACGGCCGAAAAGCTGTACCGCACAGCATGGATTTCCAAGCAGCAAAGGATTAACCTGGACAGACTGATCATAACAAGGTGACCTGGGGGGTGGGCCTGGGGGAGAACAAACTCCTAAACTCCTGTGAATTGCAGCAAATCCATCAGATTTTTCACACTTAGTATCCGGAGTCTTTTGCTGTACTGATCATAGAACTAGTAAGGTTTTAAAACAAATCTCAACTAGGGAATCTGAGTCACCTGAAATGTACCTGTTGGCTGTTTAGGCTCCCTTTTTAAATATATGTGTTTGTTTTGCTTCTGTTCAGTTTATGGGAGCAAACTCTCCTTGTTCCTGAATTTGCAAATCATTTGTATTAACTACATAGAAGGACTTTTTTCCTTGGTGGTAGTTGTGCCAATAGATTGACCACGTGGTGTCTTTCGTGAAGTTTGTTTGCTTAAGTGTTACTTAAAACTATTTCAATGTTTTTCTTTGAAGTGCTGAAGCTTCTCCTGCCGAGTGTTGCCAGCATGCAAAAATCTTGGAGGACACGCAGTTTGTGGATGGATATAAGCAGTTGGGATTTCAGGAGACTGCTTACGGAGAATTCCTAAACAGATTGAGGGAGAACCCCAGGCTTATCGCATCCTGCCTGGTTGCCGGCGAGAAGCTCAACCAGGACAACACTCAGAGTGTCATTCACACAGTCTTTACCTCCATTTATGGCAACTGCATCATGCAGGAGGATGAGAGCTACCTCCTCCAGGTCCTCCGATACTTGATTGAATTTGAACTGAAGGAAAGTGACAACCCCAGGCGGCTGTTGAGACGAGGCACCTGTGCGTTCAGCATCTTGTTCAAACTCTTCTCTGAAGGACTCTTTTCTGCAAAACTTTTTCTTACTGCAACTTTACATGAGCCAATCATGCAGCTTCTGGTTGAAGATGAAGATCACCTGGAAACAGATCCAAACAAGTTAATTGAGAGATTCTCCCCAGTACAACAGGAGAAGTTATTTGGAGAGAAGGGCACAGAAAAATTCAAGCAAAGAGTCCAAGAGATGGTTGACTCCAACGAGGCCAAGCTGGTGACCTTGGTGAACAAATTCATTGGCTATCTCAAACAAAATACTTACTGTTTTCCTCACAGCCTGAGATGGATTGTGTCACAGATGTACAAAACGCTCTCGTGTGTGGACAGGCTGGAGGTTGGGGAGGTCAGAGCAATGTGCACAGATCTTCTTCTGGCGTGTTTCATCTGTCCTGCGATTGTTAACCCAGAGCAGTACGGGATAATTTCTGATGCTCCTATAAATGAAGTGGCAAGATTTAATCTGATGCAGGTATGATTCTCTTTAAAGTAGTCTTAAAAAAATAAAAAGTAAAGAAGTGTTCTTGGTATTTTTTTTTTCCACTAGAACCAGTGTTAGTACTGTGAAGGCACTGTCCATCCTACCTGTAAGTATTTGTGTTGTCATTGCTGAAAAGACATGCTTTAAAGTTTATTTGCTTAAAATACTGACTTAAAAAAGATGATAGCGTGTGCTCCTTTATCTCTTAGAACTATGAGTTGCAAATGTACCTTGTAAAATCTGTTACAAGGGACGGGAGCTGAAGTGTAAAAGCGACTACAAGGTGAATTCTGGCCTGTGTGCAAACGGGTGTTGCACTGTTCTTGCTGATGTTAAATATTGTGCCAGGTATTGCACAAAGTAATGAAATACTTGGCTGAAAAAACCCTTTCTGTCTGGCCATAATGACTCCTGTTTCTGCTGGGAAGCTGTTCTGCTGTTTTATTAGACCTTAGAGTGTTCCCCAGCCCTCAGGACAAATTTTTGTCTTTGTGCAAATACTTGAGCAATTCAGTGGTAGTACATAGAGATGTAGTCTGAGGGTATTAAGCAACACTTGTCTGACTGAAGGTATTCCCCACACAGGTAACAAAACCTACTTTTTAGTGTTGTTTGTAAACTGGACAGTGAGTGATTCTCACAGTGTAATCACTGTGGTGAATTTTACTCGCTAGACTGTTACTGGCAGGGTCTTGCCAGTGTTTTCCTAAAATACGTTGGCAATCCTCTCCTGTGTCACTGCTTGCAGTTGGTGACTTTAAAATTGAGAACTGTTTTGCAGTTGGAGATTAATAAGGGATATATGCTCTGAAACAAGGATTAGCCCTCTGACTATTTTTTTTTTCTCCTCCAACATATTCTTAGTAAAATATATACAGCCTTTTAAAATCTCTAGGTTTAAGATGACCTAGATTCAACTCCCGGTTCTGACGTGTTGTACAAACAAAACCTGCCTTGTTCCTGGGGAGAGGGTAGTATGGATGCTCATAGCAGACTGGGTGTGCAGATTTTCTTGTTCAATACAGTGACTGCTTCTTTTCTGAAGCTTCTCATGTTTTATCCACCCTGAAAAGCCAGTACAAGATTCTTCTAGAATGGAGGAGTTTTCTTAACTATTTTTTATAATCGAGTCCATCGTGATGTTGTTTTGAAATGGTTATTCTTCATCCTTCTTTTTCATTTCAGGTTGGGAGACTTCTGCAGCAATTGGCAATGACAGGTTCTGAAGAGGGAGATCCACGTATGAAGAACAACCTTGCTAAATTTGACAAAGTAAGACTAAAAAAAAGCTGAGACTCGTGTGTACTTCATCCTTCTGAAGTCTCTTTTTTCTGACATTTCAAAGGACTTACCAAGTGGTTAACTTCCAAGTTACACATCCTGAAAAGCAGATTAGATCCTGCAGAAAGCTAGGAACAAAATCTTGGGTACTAGATTTAAGGGTCGGGGATTCTTGCTTCTACTCTGACATAATACTTCTTAAAAGAAAATACAAAAAGAAATAAGAGCCAGTTACCTTTTACACTGAAACGCAGAATTACTCTCTGTGTTTTTTTTACTGGATCTAAAGAAAACACTTTGATCTGAAGACACCTTCTGTATGAAATCTGGTTTAACACCAAGTAATTTTTTTAGTGCAAGTAACTTCTGTTTCTCTTTTGCATAGCTTTGCTTTTTTGTGCAGCTTTTCCTTTGTTGGTATGAGTCATCCGTAGCAAGTCTGAAATGAGCTTCGTCAGAGGAACAGTGAAACTAATGATCTTCGATGTGTTGTCATACATGTAAAAAACTTGATTTGCTTTGTAACTTCCAGGTTTTTGCTATATATAGTTCACACAGTCATCATACAAAGTTACACATTTATTACACAAGTAACATTCAGCTTAGAAAGTGATACGGTGTGTTGGTTCCTTGTTTCACTTTTAGTCTGTGCTCGGTATATCCTTTAGGAAGGGGCAGTTTAATTGCCATAGAACAGTTTAATTTAAAAAAAAAATTGCAAGATGACACTTAGGTAACAGTTTTGAATGCAGACAAGGAACAAAGGAAATGCTAAAACTAACTGTGTGCTTTCCTTGCTCGCTCTTCAGGGATTTTAATGATACGTGGTATTTTATCCTCAGATTTAAAAAGCAGGAAGCAAAACTCACATCGTTATGTAAACTACTTAACTCTTGTTGTAACTTATTTTCCTTCCAAACTCTAGTAAATGCTCCCTCATTTCAAAACTATTTCTTCTCTTTGCAGAGTTGTGTTGCTGCTTTCCTGGATGTAGTTATTGATGGGCGTGCAGTTGAAACTCCTCCAATGTCTTCTGTTAACCTTCTGGAGGGCTTGAGTAGAACGGTGGTTTACATGACGTACAGCCAGCTAACTTCTCTGGTAATACCTTAAGTTCTTAAAAAGCAGTGGTATAAACTTGTCCCCGTGTGTTTCCAGATGGGATAAACATGGCTGATAATTTCCACTGCAATCCTTACCGACACTAATTCCAAATGTTTAGGTTGGCTTTATGCGGAACGTCATGTCAAGCGATCAGCTTAAGGAAGATCGGATGGCTTTGGAAAACTTGCTGGCAAACTTACCCCAGAACAAACCAGGGAAAAGCAGCAGCCTTGAAATGACTCCATATAATACCCCACAACTTTCTCCTGCAACTACTCCAGCTAACAAAAAAAATCGGTTGCCAATAGGTAAGGAGAGCGAGCGGACTCCTTGTGTGATTTCAGATGCTTTGATACATCTTCTGTGCCATTTTTTTCACTTACCTCTTGGAGTTACTCTTCTTCTTCACCTTCATTTCCTACTTATTCTATATAGATGGTGAAGAATTTTCTTTTGAGTAGAAAGCCAGGTAACTCACTTCCTTGCTTTCTGGTGCAAGTATGATGAGCTTCATCACTCTGGATTGAACTTGAGAAAAACACTGGAGTGGTCAGTAGTTGCACTGGTGCAGCGATAATAAAGGGAAGGTTTGAAGCTGGGAAGTAGATCTAGGGACAAAGATTGCTCAGGAAAGTGATAAGATGGAAGTGGTGACGTGTAATAAGTGGGATGGAATGAATTTAAAATTTTTGTGTCTGAGAAGAGAGCAAATGTGGAGGAAGATGAAGAAGCAAGAGCAGACCTTAGAGCGTGTGCTGAGAAGCTTTCCTCTTTCTCAATTATTTGCCTGGTCTAATTCTGACTGTTAGTATATTGTAATGCAATTTTATGTTTGTTTGGGGTTTTGTCCTCTTTTTCAATAGGATTTCTGGGTCTTGAGCTTTTCTGTTTCAATAATATTTTCTCTTAAAATAGGAAGTGTGGTACTCTTCTTCAGTGTGTATTTACATGAGTATGACCACATGGGATATTTTTGTTTGTTTGAGAGATCTGGTGTTTGTTTGTAACAGAATGAAAATATTTAGAGCCCGAGAAGTGGCAGAAAAAACAACCCCAAAACAAACCCATCTCATGTTGTTTTAACTCTACTTCTGAATGCTTCTGGTCTTATGCCTATAAAGTAGTGGCACAACAGCATTTATTTGATGGTAGAAAATAGATTTTATATGCTCAAAGTTTTTATTTCTTTTGTTTCACTTTAATGCTTTCGAAATCCAGGACAGCAGCTGGCAGCCATTACTGCCTGGGATACTTCTGCTACCAATCTTTCAGCTCACATAACTCTAGTAACCCCTTTTGGTGGGTAATACCCTCTTTCCATTCTTCTCTGTGAAACTCTTACTTAGATGACTTCAGCATGCCTTTGGTTTACTTTGGCAAACAGTTGCTTTTTCAGATTTCTTCACTGATTTCTGTACAAAACTCATTTTATATGTACATGTAGTTTTTAAAATCACCTTGTGTGCCTTTATGTGATAAATCAGAATTGGGCTGTGACACTTGCCTTGTTTTTCCTGGATCAAATAAAGAAATAACTGGTGTCATGCTGCCATACTTAGAAATCTTAATGCCACGTGGGCGTTTTTCCTTCCACAATGCCAAACGTGGGAATAGGAGGTTACTCCAAAAGACTAATGAAGAGTCATAATGGAATCAAAGTAAACCACCTGATGTTGAATTCTGTGTCTGGTTTGAGACACCCATTAGAATAAGATTTTCCTGCTTTTTAGGAGAAAAAAAAAAAAAAATAACAGAGTTACAAACCACAGGAACCTAGACCTTTTTTTGTTGGTAACAAACTTCCTCATTTTCTCAATTAATTTATTAAGGACCTCTCTGTGATTGGAATACACTGAATTTGTGTAGG
>NW_010315912.1:10621-21766 GCF_000700745.2 Antrostomus carolinensis
TGTAAACTTTTACTTTGAAAGTTTGCTTTTTCACAGTTCAGGACTCAAATTTAAACACTAGTTCCATCTCTCAAAGTCTAATATGACTCTTCATTTTCTAAAGTTATCTAGTATGTGTATTATTAATTCCAAACATTGCTGTTCTGTATTTCCATTGTATTGTTTTTATTTCCTCCTTGAACAAGGAAGAGCTTTCTAATGGGGATATTAAAATGTTTTCTTAGCAACTCGTAGCAGAAGTAGATCAAATATTCTAATGGATCAGCACGGAGATCATGAAGGATCGTCCCAGGAGACTATCCCGGAAGTTCAGCCAGAAGAAGTGCTGGTGATTTCTTTGGGGACAGGTCCACAGATTACTCCAGGAATGATGTCAGAAAATGAGGTATGCAAAAACTATCATGTCACGGGTCTTTTGAAAAGTACAGCTTAGTGTGTTCTCTGAGAGCAGAACAACGAAGTTGTGACACTAAGTTCAGGTAATAAATCCAGAATGAGAATTAAGATCTGTGCTTCATTTAACTTGGGGATTGTAGCTTTCAAATTTCCCTTTGTTAGATGCTTTTTTTCCTCTCTTAGTATATCTGCAAGGTGAGAAAAGCAGTATGTTAACACAGGAAAAATGAACCAGGCAGGTTTATGAAGAGGCTTTGTCATCTGCCATATTTAAAGTGCAGACTTGGGCTGTCGTTTCTGAGACTGAAGAGACTGTTTCAATTATCTCTCTGCATGCCCTGTCCTTTGGATCCAGTGGTGCAGGTGAATGACAGAACTGGAACAGTGATCCCAACGTTTTTGGCAGCTCAGACTTGAAACACACAGGCCCAGCTTCTTGTGAGGGCGAAGCTGTGGTCACGTTGCCATGAATGCCCTCAGACATTGCTTAGGGTAAGGCTGGTTTTACAGCCTTTCCTTTCACCAGCCATAGCACAGCTTCTGCTTTTGTCTTTGCTGCCTTGCCTGACAGTTTGGATTATCTCCTTTTGCAGCCTCGTGATGATCAGTTCCCATGTTAAATTACTCTGCTGAGGTGATGAAGGAGCTGGTGGCTCCAGTATTATCAGGACTTGCCTTATGTTCACATCTTGGTTACCTTACGTTCTCTCCAGGCTCTGACTTTGGAGATAGCTGTCTTTTTTTTTTTTTCAAACAGAATATTAGAAATTTGATTGTGCCATTAACATCTAGGGAAAACAATGCAAAAATTGTGTGTGATATTTTGTTTACTATTTAGTTATCAAAAAAATAGATTATTTTAAGGAAATCTTGTTTCTTTTCCTTGCTCCCCAGGTCTTAAATATGCAGCTTGCAGATGGCGGACAAGGAGATGTCCCTGTTGATGAAAACAAACTCCATGGTAAACCTGATAAAACCTTGCGCTTTTCCCTCTGCAGTGATAATCTGGAAGGAATATCTGAAGGTGAAGGGCTACTTCAGTCTTGGAGAAGTTTTGTCCCTTTTTTTTTCCCCCCTTAACTCTAAAAGGAACTTCTGTTAAATACAACCTGTCATCATTTTGAAGACTGTGCTATGTTACCCTGAGAGCCTGTCTTTTCTCTTAGCCGTTCAAAGAAAAACATCTGGAGCTAAGTTTTGACCTGCAAAGGCATAACCAAGTCTGAGAATTAGTAAGAAAAAAAACCTAAGTGTATTTAGAAGGAGAAAACAGAGGGGGTTTGGTTTAGGTGGTTTTGGTTTTTGTATTTTTGTTGTTGTTGTTTGTTTTTTGGGGTTTTTTTTGAAACATAAGTGCAGCACTAATTATTAAAATCATCTAACTTAGTTCTAAACGTAGACTTCTCGGACTTATTATTCATCATGTTTTAATAAGCTATTGCATATCTCAGAGTAGTTTCTGGACTCTAGACAATTCCTTTATATGAACCTCAGACCCAACAAAGCAGAGGTTTATTTGTGACATTGAGATGTTTGTACAGATCACTCAGCACACATTGTTTTGTGTAACTTCCATAATGGAGTTTTTGCTCTTTTCAAAATAAAAAAAACAAATTCATGGGCAAGTAAAGAAATTAATGGCAAAGACTTTATTGACTTTTTAGTTACAGTTAAGTGTGATGAGATTGTATTGGGTAATGGTGAGATTCCAGGTGATTTTGGTAATATGTTTGTAGATTATTGTAATTAGGATAGTGCTCTAAACATGGGAAGTACAAATCACAGTGCGAGAATAGGGGCCAAGAGCAGAACAAATGTACGTTTAGTTCATCAGTTCAGTGGTTTATATTTGAACTGCTACTTCATTTCTTTTCATCTTCCTAATTGTCCCCTGGGTTTCTAATGCTGTCTATTTAGGAGCTGTTATTCAAATCAGATTTACAGTAAAATCTGTTTTCACAGGTCCTTCAAATCGCTCCAACTCTGTGTCATCTTTGGATTTAGAAGGGGAGTCTGTGTCCGAGCTTGGCGCGGGCCCCTCTGGGAGCAACGGCGTTGAAGCGCTGCAGCTGTTGGAGCACGAACAAGGCAGGTGCAAATTCTCTCCTACAAGTGCCTGAGGTGCTGTAGATGGTAAAGCCAAAGTTCTGTGGAAAAAGGTTGGAAAATTGACTAGTTCAGGGAAAAAAAATAAGTAAGGATTTTCCCTGTGCAATCAATCTTTCATTTATTTTTGAGTTTGGGGTTTTTTTTTCCCCTAGAAATGTTTCTTGTAGTCCATTGTTAGGAAAAGGAAATTGCATTCCTTTGAGGCTTAAGTCCTTTGTAGGAAACTGCTTGTGAAATTTTGCTTGATGTCAAGTTTTTCCCTTCAGGGACTAAGGTGATCTGGATTGGGGGAGTTTTAAAGCATGTAGATAGTTTCCTGCTTAATATATATTTGCCAAATGCTGGAACAACTTGCCCAAAGAGATTGTGGGATCTCCAACCTTGGAGATATTTGAAACATGACTGGACATGGCCATGAGCAACCTGTTTTGAGCAGGGTTTTGGATTTGGATGATCTCTGGAGGTCCCTTCCAGCCTCAGCTTTTCTGTTACGAGTTGTTCTTACAGGAATCTTATCGGTTTCTCGATAGTGTGCTGAATTTTATTCATTTTGTCTGTCAGTTTGGTTGATAGGTCATCATGTGCAGTTTAAGATTTCTCTTCTTATGTCTCAAATGTGCTTAAAATCTGTTGTCAGGCAGCAGCTCTTGAATAGTATAATAGTGTTTTACAGGCCTTATTTTAAAACACTGTCTTAGCTGACAGAATGAGAGGGTTGTTTTGTTTATTTTTTTCCTATTTTTAATCAGAAGTCATTGGAAAAGCCTTTAAAAAAAATGATAACTTCTTTTTGTTTTTACATAGCCACAACTCAGGATAATCTTGATGACAAGCTCCGTAAATTTGAAATCCGTGATATGATGGGGTTGACTGATGACAGGGATATATCGGAAACCGTGAGTGAAACTTGGAGTACAGATGTCTTGGGAAGTGACTTCGATCCAAATATTGATGAAGATCGTTTGCAAGAAATAGCAGGTAACTTGGTGGTACATCTGGTATGTTAAAGTGCTTCCTGCTTGCTCTGAAATAGTGAGGCTGCAGAGCTCTGCTCCTCTCTTTCTTAATAGGTCTGTGTTCATTGATGGAGCTGGAGCTTTTCTGTAGGAGGATGTTGTGTGCATGACCTGTATTATGTTTGGCTGCTTATTCTTTCATCTTTGGTTGCTCAATCTTTTCAACGTTGTCTTTCATGATTACTTTATTAAGGACACTCAAAATGTGTTCTTATTTTTTTCTCTCTTATTGGAGCTGTCTTTGGGAAGCTTTTATCTAGCTCTACGCTTCGGCTTTACTTTTGCAGGTGCAGCTGCAGAGAACGTGCTAGGCAGCTTGCTGTGTTTACCAGGTTCAGGATCCGTGTTGCTTGATCCCTGCACAGGTTCAACCATATCAGAAACCACAAGTGAGGCGTGGAGTGTGGAAGTGTTACCGAGTGATTCAGGTCAGAATCCCACAGTTTTTGCTTATTTCTTTAGCATGAATCAAGACTCTTCCAGAGGCAAATAATGCAAAACAACAGCCTCTTCTCTTTCTTCAAGGAATTGTAGTCCTAGGGTTAGGTTAGTTTGTTAACACTTTCAGTTTTAAAGGGACAAACTGTTCCTGGGCAGAGAGAAGAGGGAAAGCATTGTGAACTTACTGTTACTTAAGAAAATCTTCAGGGCCAAAAAGGGAGAGAAGGGATTACAGAGCAAACCTCTGTTTGCTGTCCTTCCCTGCAGTGTTAAGTAGGGCTATCTAGGATCACAGTTTACTTTGGTTAGTGAAGATTTGACTGTATACTCTTGTCTCTACGAAATACAACACTCAAACCAGTAAAAATGTCTTAGAATGCCCGTGCAGATAGAGCATTGCTATCTGTGCAGTGTCCTGCCTTCTGTACAGGGAGAAAACTCTTGTTGACATGGTTCAGTTTCCTTGGAACTTAATATACTAGATCACCACGTACCCCCTGCTTCCTTCTGTGTGTGAATATTAAGGGAGCTTGGCATTGAGTAATGATACTTTTTCCTCTTCTACTCCATTGTCTTCTTTTTGTAGAGGCCCCAGACTTAAAACAGGAGGAGAGACTGCAAGAACTGGAAAGCTGTTCTGGGCTGGGCAGCACATCTGATGACACTGATGTACGGGAGGTCAGTTCTCGACCCAGTACACCTGGCCTCAGCGTCGTATCAGGTGTGTTTTAATTGTCTCTGAAAACATGTTGCTCTATTAGAACATGATCAACATCCACCTTGCTGCACTTGCTTTAATTATACATCATTTCACTCATAAAGTAACTTTTTGCACTCGTTCTGGAATTTTCAGAGCAGTAGTTCTTTGTTCATCTTACCAAAGGCAGGAGTGTTGAATGCTCTGTGCTCTGGTAGCAATGATCAGCAGTGGAGTATTGATTTGGAAGAAATTCCCTAATGTTCTTGCGTGTAGTTTTATTATCACAACTTTTTTTATTTAAGTAAATCAGCATATATCTACTTCAGTTCTTTATTTTCTGCAAAATATTGAACAGTGAAGTGTCTTTCTAATGCCCAGTGTCAAAGTGTTATGGTAAAGCAGTTGAAGATGTAGAACAAAAACGAAATGTTATTTTAGGAGTATAAAAATTCATAATGTCTCTCGGTGCTACTGTGACTTAGGACTTGATTATTGCAGTGTTCAAACATTTTAACAGCTTCAGGATTTTGCTTCCTTTTTATCTGAAAGACCTTTACAAATTCTTCTTTTGTTATGTGTAAGGTATTAGTGCAACATCTGAAGATATTCCTAATAAGATTGAGGATCTCAGGTCTGAATGTAGCTCTGACTTTGGGGGAAAAGATTCCGTGACAAGTCCTGACATGGATGAAACGGGCCACGGTAAGTAAGTTACTTACCCCTAAATGAGAATTGGAATCTCTGATAATGGAGTTCTCACAAATGACATTTGTAGAATCCTTACATTTTACAGTTTCTCTCAATTTCAAAGTTCTGGTAGCTAAGCTTGACACTTTCCTTATTTGCTAACACTGTATTTGTTTGGCAGAGAGACTCCAGTGCTTTACAGTAATAGAGCTTGAGTACTGGATCCAAGATCAGCTTTTCCTAATTTGGTTTGGTTACATTGACTGTGCTCTTGCATTTTGGAGTTGGTCCACTCCTCAAGATCTCCCCACTTTTTGTGATGTAATTCTTTGATCATTTCAGCATACTACAGAGATCTTTCCATATAAAAATATCTTTTAAAGTACTTTGCAATCTAACTTTTGTAAACTTTTGTTACTGAGGGCTGTTTTTCCAGTGTCCCTTATCTTGGAGGTAGTTCTTGGTACAGTACTTTATTTTTTTTCCCTTTTTCTGTATTTCAGGAGCCAGTCAGTTGACATCTCCTCCTTCTCAGACAGATTCTTTGCTTGCATTGTTTGACCCTCTGTCATCAAATGAGGGTGAGTTGTAAAGAATAAGCTTTTTTTTAAGAAATAGGCATTTTCAGTGCTTCTATGTTGGTACCAGCTAATTTGGAAGAATCTTAAGAGAAATGTGTGTGGCCTCTTTTGTGCTTATGACAGCAGGTGTATCAGCTGTAGTAAGGCCTAAAGTACACTATGCAAGACCATCTCATCCACCACCGGATCCACCGATCTTAGAAGGAGCCATGGGAGGTAACGAGGCCCGATTACCCAACTTTGGGTCTCACAGTTTAATTCCAACTGATTTAGAAGCATTCAAGCAGAGGCATTCTTATCCAGAGAGGCTAGTCCGCAGTAGGAGTTCAGATATAGTGTCATCAGTTCGGAGACCTATGAGTGATCCTGGGTGGAACAGACGTCCTGGTAACGAGGAGAGGGAGCTTCCTATGCCGACCACCAACACCGGAGCAGCTGTTCTGGTGGCTGCATCTCAGTCGTCATCCTCATCTCCCAGTAAAGACTCCTCTAGGGGAGAGGTAAGGCTTCTATTTACCATTTTATTTTCTCCTAGCATGCCCACTTTAATTATGCATCTAATGCCAGAAAGCTGGTATTAAATGTGTTTAGCCAAGGAATTACAATGCACTCGTGTTACCTTTTAAAATGTTGGCCACTAATGTTTTATAGGCTAAAGCTACAGATGTTCAGTGGCTGCAGTGAATCTGGCTTCTCTTAAATTTACTGAATGAGCTTTATGGGATTTGGTGGGACTTCAGAAATAGATTTGTTGGAGTGTTTAAATTTAAAATGCTGCAGCATCCTGAAAAGTAATTTTCTTTAAAAAAGAAATAAGTTAAATCTAAGTTTCTTCATCTTTGGTTTTGCATTTACAGGCTGCCCTCTTCAGGAGGGACGTTTCCAACTTAATCTGCTGTGGCTTTCTGTGCTCTGCTGTCGTTCTGTTCTTACAGTCTATGCAGCATTGAGCTGATGTTGAGGAGAAATTTTTCTCTTTACATTTGATATGGTAGATGCTCAAATGTAAACTCTGCCCTTCTGCAGCTAGAAGAACGAAAGGACAGTGATGATGAGAAGTCGGACAGAAACAAGCCCTGGTGGCGGAAACGTTTTGTGTCGGCCATGCCCAAAGGTAGGATCGTGTCCATCTGGTGTCGGTGCTTCAGTGAGAGTTCACTTTACCTTTTTTATGTCTTTGGTCACTTTTATGGAAAGCTTTTACAGTTTCACTGTAAAAATCTGAGCGGACTGATACAGATTTGTTACAGAGCAATAGCTGTCCTGTTGAATTTTGAGAAATAAAGAATTCTTATTTATAAAATTGCAAGTGTTGCAGTGAAGAGAGGATTATTGAAATACAAAGTACACAGTACCTATAGAAGTGTGTGAGCTGAAAGAATTTGTGTTACCTTAATCATTCTGTAAGCTTGTCATCCTCATGTGAGGCCAGTCATTTCGTAGTTGTATGGCATTAACTTGGTTGCAGCTTCCCTCAGAACCAGTCTCGATTCTCTAGGGATGGTAGTGTGCTAGTTGAAGGATATTGATAATTTAGGATCTCTTGTAGCACAGCATGAGTGGAAATTAGACTTTGACTATTTGCAAAGTGAAGCTTGTTTGAGACAGTATTTGGCTGTCATGCTGTAATGACAACTGGGGATGAAACAATGTGTGCAATATTAGATATTCTTGCCTTTTTTAGAAACAGACTTTCAGTTAGAAAAGAACCAACATAATTGTTGCAGTCTCTTTGTGACTTTAGATAACATTACAGTATTTTAATACCACTTTTCTATTTTGCAATGTCCTGTCTTTGCATCTTCTGCCTGAACTTACTAGTGGGAATGAGTTGCCAGAAAAAACTCATGTCATTATGACCAATATTTGGGTTAGGACTATTGGTTAAACTAAAGTATAAATAAATATGTAAATAAAAGTGGGAAGCTACCTGACTGCCTTGGCTAGTGATTGCCTAGAATGTACTGTACCTGGAGGGCAAAACTGTTCTGCCTGGCTCATGGTAGCGTGTCTGTTAAAGGCAGAGCTTACTACATATGATGACAGTACAGTTCTGCTCTGCTCTACAGATAGTCTTATGCTTTTATTGAAGCTTATTTGGTGACAAACTTCTGCATTAGCCACTTTCTTAAAGTTTATTCAATCTGGCCATTATCTCAGAATAATCTTTGATAAGGTGCCTTGCATTTTCAGCTCCTATTCCATTTAGAAAGAAAGAAAAACAAGAAAAAGACAAAGATGACATGGTACCTGACAGATACTCAGCGTGTCAAGGTATGTGAACAATATCATCATAGTAATTTTCTCTCATAACATGCCCTCTGGAGTTCCAGAGTGCCCAGCAGGTGTCTGCTTACAGAAAGGTGTCTGCTGTTGTAGTTAATGTTCACAACTGGCTTTCTGAATAAGGAAATGGATAAAGATTTCTTGCCTTGAAGACTGTTTTTAAATTGTCATGCTTCTGTCAGTATGTATGGTGTTGGATTCTCAACTCAAGTCTTCACTTTTTTTTCCAGCTCATTACAAAGCTCGTGTCCTTGTCGTAGCTGAGCTGTAAGAATAGCTGCAGACACATTCCTGTAATAATTACTTAAGGGCTAAATTAAACATGATTTGAACCTAGAGTGTTTAGCTTTCTGTTTGCCTCATAATTTCTAGAAGTCTTCAGATGTACAAGAACCATTTGTGCATACAGTACAAATATGCTGAGGATCTGGCTTTATTTGTTCACTTTCATTGTACTTGTTTTTTCTACTTTTGCATCAGACTTTATAAATTTTTTTCATTTGAATTGTGGCTACGTGGAACACAAGCAGCTATTTGTTTGATGTGGCTAAAAACAAGAGTCCAAATGTGTAGGTCTAAATTCTTGTATTTGCTTTCAGTTGGCACAATGCAAGGTTAACCCCTGGTGTTTTTAATGGTCTCTCCAGATGATCCCAGCCCCAGGCTCAGTGCTCAGGCACAAGCTGCAGAGGACATTCTGGACAAGTACAGGAACGCCATTAAGCGAACCAGTCCCAGTGAAGGAGCCATAGTAAACTATGATGGTGCAGGTTAGAACTTGGCTTTTATAATCATCACCAGCACATTTTCTCCTCCTTAAGGAAAAAAATTCTTCAGTATTCTAGAGAAATGTTAGTACCAACAGCTGAACAATGCAAGCTCTAAACTGGGAGTATTTTGTCAAATAATCTACGAGACAGATTTCATGTTACCACTGAGGTGATTGCTTGTTGATAGCACATCTCTTACTCTTTTTTTTATCTTTTTTTTTTTAAATGGATATTGAAGAAGTATATTGCCTTCAAAAACAGATGCAATTCCTTTTTAGTGATTTGTAGATTGTATTTTTTTAATATACTTTTTTTCATTTCAGAACAAGTTGTTTTATTTGCTGTCTCCATTCTCCCCCTGACCTAAGAATAACAAGAAGAAAATAGAAAACATTAATCTGGTTTCTTCTCCTGACTCCTCTCTTAAAGTGTAATGCTGGTTTTTTTCATTTTCATAGAGGCTCTTGGGGATGGTGAGAGTATGCACGACTCTCCACGTGATGAGGCCTTGCAAAACATGTCTGCAGATGATCTCCCAGACTCTGCAAGTCAAGTAGCACAGCCACAAAGTTCTGCTTTCTCCTATAGGTAAGTACATTTTCAAGTTTAATCTTACCCACAAAGTAGAACTAAAAGCTGAAGCCATGTGATTAGTTCCCACAAAAATCTTAATGTGGAGCAATTGTGAACTTTTATGTGCTTTTAATTTTAAACATCTCAAACATTTCCACTGGTGAAGGGGGGATTTTGTAATCTGAGAGAACAGAGCAGTTCAGTGTTGAGGAAAATTCCTTTGAAACTGGTCTAGGTGCTCTATCAAAACCACTGATATTCTAAAGTCTTGACAACACCAATGCATTAAAATTTTGTTAAATAACTTTTAGACCTTATTTTTGAAAAAAAAAGTAAAGACTGCTTATTGAAGAAGCAGACCTTGCAGCAACTTTGTTAAGAAAATATTTTTCCTCTTTAAGGGATGCAAAGAAGAAATTGAGATTGGCTCTTTGTTCAGCAGATTCTGTTGCCTTCCCGATGTTGACACATTCAACGAGGAACGGTCTACCAGATCACACAGACCCTGAAGGTAAACGTTCTTTACACACACAGATATTTTGTATTATATGTGTTGCTTCTTTTCCTCTATCTAATGAGCCTGAAACCGTAGAATAGACTCCCAAAATACAGGTTCCATTGGGAATTGTGCTACAGAACTAGTAGAATAGCTTGGATGATTTACTGAGTCTTTACATTGACTTGTCTTGTGTTTGCATCCCTCCATCCATTCTCGGTTTATTTGCAGACAGGTGAATTTGTGACCTTTTCTGATCCTCTTCATGTTTCCGAATGGTTCTAAATACTAAATAAGATAGTTACATGAAAACTTATCCCTTGGTATCTGGAAAACTCAAAAAGATATATTAAATTGTTCTTAAAATAGCATTTATTGCCTAACGTACAGAAGTCTCGTTTTAAACTGTTATGTGTTTCCCATATTCAAAAACAGTCTTAATTTTCATCATGCCTACGTTTCTTTTCCTTAATAATTTTCCTTTGTTCTTAATTAGATAATGAAATTGTGTGCTTCTTGAAAGTTCAGCTAGCTGAAGCTATTAATCTCCAAGACAAGAACTTGATGGCCCAGCTGCAAGAGACAATGCGATGTGTAAGCCGCTTCGATAACAGGACCTGTCGAAAGCTGCTGGCCTCTATTGCAGAGGACTATAGGTAGTTTGCTCAGTATCTTATTATTAATGGGTTTTCAAATGCGTATATTTATTCACTAGCAGATTGGGAAGATCCCTTTTGGTTTAAATTGTACTTTGCCAAATCAGGACGTTATATCTCTGCTTTCCCACAAGATGATGAAATTGTCTCACCTATCTGTGAATGCCTTAAAAAAGCTTGGGCCTTAAGTCAGTCCAGTTAGTAATAAACTCAGGTTGAATCAAATTGTAGCTGATGTTCAGCTCCAACACACAAGAGATGCTGTTTGGGACTTGCTTTAATCTTGCATTCTGGAGTGCTGCAAGGGCAGTGAATTCAGTCAGAAATCTATGTAAGGTGGAGCTTCCTAATTCAGATGTCACCTTTTTTTCAAGGTTGATGATTCCTCTTGCACTACAACTTAACAGTTTATAAAGCCATTAGCTTCTATTTTT
>NW_010315912.1:21794-32685 GCF_000700745.2 Antrostomus carolinensis
GGAAAAGAGCTCCATATATCGCTTATCTCACGCGGTGTCGCCAAGGCCTGCAGACAACACAAGCACACTTGGAAAGGCTGCTGCAAAGAGTTCTGCGAGATAAAGAAGTGGCCAACCGATACTTCACTACAGTGTGTGTGAGGCTGCTGCTAGAGAGCAAAGAGAAGAAAATAAGAGAGTTTATTCAAGGTAAGGTTCATGCAGGCTGTGGAATGTTTGTATTCCTTTACACAGAACCACAGAATGTTAGGGACCTCAAAAGATCATCTAGTCCATCCCCTGCTTTACTCCATATTTAGATGCTGGCTCAGGTTAGTGTTTTAAAATGCAACTTCTGATCTGAGGAGCAGATTCCTAAAACAGGTTTCATTTCAGCTGGTGAATTCATGGCTCCAATAGATTACTGCAACTTAACAGTATGTTGTGGCAGCTAAGCCATGGTAACTGCCTGCATTTTTCATGGGCTAAGAGAATGAAGGTAGTTTTGCCTCATTTGGCCTAAAAAGTTATGCTAAATCATAATATCTAGCATCTACCCTGTGGAAGAAGCATTAATACTATTATTTTAGATCTAATGATAAATTAAGTTGCAGCATTTGGTCCTCAGTACAGAACCTGTGGTTGTGCCTTGGAAGATACAGGGAATAGCAGTGGTGTGAGTCAAAGATTCAAAAATACCATAGCACAAGAGATATCAGCACCAGGAAGACAACTCTCTGAGAACAGAGTCACTTAAAACAAACTGTTTCTATGTTGAACTACATAAGAAGTTTGGAGTCAGTTCTTGCTCCTGGAGCATTTAGTGCTGCATATTAAATGTGCCTGAATAGGCTGGAATTAATGTGAGAACTTCCATCTACTGGGATTAAAGTTCCGGTAACCTGGAACTTTCAATTCAGTGACCCAGGAAGGAGTTAAACCCTTTTATTGGGCAGAAAGGAGACAGCTATTTCTGGATGATCTAAAAGAGAAATTGGCAACTGTGGTGCTGAGGCTGCTGGCAGATGTGAGTGGCAGGTGTCTCCTGGTGCAGAGTGCTATAAATACGAAGCCAAGGAGCGGCCAGTGATTTGGTCACGCTGCAGTAACTTGGCTGCATCCCTCACTCTGTGTTTTGCAGGTAAACGTGAGCGTTGCAACAATGCATGCTATTAAGTGTGCAAAGGTAGAGGCAGGAGATGGTACCCATGGGCTTTCTTGAGATTTTCCCCTGCCAACATCCCTTTCAGCATCTGACAACTTCGCAGGTGCTGGTTCCTACCAGTGATTGTTCTGGGTGTGATCTCTGTGGGTGGCTGGAAAGAAGGCGTAAGAACTGGTACAGCAGAGGAAGTGATTAACACTGTATCGAGTATTTTGACCATATGCTTTGCTATATGTGTTCTATGTACTTTTCTTTAATTCCTCCATTTATTTCAAGTGTTACTGCTTGTATTTCCCTTACAAGGACGTTGGCAAAACAGACCCTCAGTACTGCCTGGCATGAAGTCTGAAGTAGATCCTGGGCTCTTCTTTCCAGAAAACCTATCAGAAATAATGTTTTTTACTTAACTGAATGTTCTTTCTCTTTTTATTTTTTATCAGATTTCCAGAAACTCACAGCAGCAGATGATAAAACAGCCCAAGTGGAGGATTTTCTTCAGTTCTTATATGGGGCTATGGCTCAGGATGCCATATGGCAGAACGCCAGCGAAGAGCAGCTTCAGGACGCACAGTTAGCGATAGAGCGCAGCGTGATGAATCGTATCTTCAAACTTGCATTCTACCCTAATCAGGATGGAGATATTTTGCGTGACCAGTAAGTTAATGTCATTTGAAATACCTGGTTTCCCTTTTGCAGTTGGTGCAGATGGAATCTGTGCAGTCTTCACGTGACAGATCTAAGTCGACCAGAGCGTGCAAACTCGTGTTTTCTTTCCCAAAGTTTTATGAAAGAACGAGGAGGTGCTTTAGCAACACGTGCAAAAGTTTGTTGTGTTTGCAGCAAACTGCTAGAACAGAACAAAACTGTAAATTGAATTACTTGGGATACAGACTTCCAGATCTGCCAGTGTATATGCTGAGAGAACATCAGAATCTGTCCCAGGACTCACTCCTTCCATTTTCTGTTTTGGTCCAGTATTTCCCATGCATTTGGGGTTTTTATGCTTTAGAACATAAGCTGTTTGAATGCTCTGCTGGCTGTGTGGTTGTACTGGATTGTGTGGCAACATCTTCTGCATCTCTTATTGACCTAGTGTCCATTAGGACCATCATTATTGTCTGCGTTCCTGAAGATCTCTCTTGTAGTATCAAATGTAAAACTTCAGTGGGAAGCCCCCAGAGACTGCTGGCTGCTGCTCACTTTTCACTCTTTGTTTTTTGTGCTTGTTTTCAGGGTCCTTCATGAGCACATACAGAGGTTATCTAAAGTAGTGACTGCAAACCACAAAGCACTTCAGATACCCGAGGTAACAACTTCTCCCTTCTTAGCCTCTGGACATGTGTCGGGGTGCTTGGTTTTGGCTGTGGTTGGGATTGGGAGAGGGTTGTTTTGGTTTCCCCTTAGAAGCATTGCTTTTCTATATGTGCCACCTGAAATACCCTGCAGGAGAAACATGTTATACCCTTGTTTTGTTATCTTCCAATGACTGATCCTTCTGAATAATGTCTTTTTTTTCCTGATTTTGACACCTCTGCCCAGATAGTAAGATTTAAGAACTCATACTGCACTGCACTAAGACACAGTAACTTCCTGATAATTTGCTTCAAAAGACAAGATTTGAATCCTTTATGCTTCTAATGTGAGTTGTATGCCATGGCTGTGGTTTACAGCTATCAAGTTAACATGGAAGTCAGGGAGAACTACAGGCTCATTCGTTAGTTGCACATAGAGTGCTGGCTCCTTGTAGTTTTTTATTGTAACACAGCAGGAAGCCACCTTCATTGTGAGTGTAATGTAACCACCTTGAGTTAAAGCTTCCCATTTCTCCAGGGCCTTGCTCCTGCCTGCAAGTCTCTGGTACTTCACATCCTCTGTGGTGCATGGTAGTAGCTTGGACAAACAAGAACTGGCAGCATGGTTATTTTATTTTCTTTTTTCCTAGGTGTATCTCCGGGAGGCTCCATGGCCATCTGCACAGTCTGAAATCCGCACAATAAGTGCTTATAAAACCCCCCGAGACAAAGTACAGTGTATCCTGCGAATGTGTTCGACCATCATGAACCTGCTTAGCCTGGCGAATGAAGATTCAGTACCTGGGGCAGATGATTTTGTTCCTGTTCTGGTCTTTGTCCTCATAAAGGTGAGTTCTTTTGCAAAGATCACAAACCCCAGCTAATGCTTGTAATAAACAAGCAAAGAAGAAGAAAAATAATGCGTTTGGGTAAGTGGGAGCATGCTAGGCTCAAAAGCAGATCTAATTCAGCAGGTTTAAATAGAAACATCAGGGGTGTGGTCACAGTTATGATTTTTTAATCCAAGCAAACTTTGCATTTGGAACCGAGGAAATAGGGGTGCAGGTGTTGTGTGTGGAGTGGAGTTTTTTTCTGAGGTGTGTCCAGCAGCATGTGTCATCTGTGCCTGTTTCATGTCCTCGCTCAAGGTCCACTCTAGGACTGACTTGGATTGTGTTGCTGGCCTTTTTTGGCCTGAGCGTCTGGAGAATGGCCTGTCGTGCCCAGGATGCCAGGACCATAGGCTTGAAATCCTTGATGACTTTAAGGGATTCTGCCAGTGTTTACCCTTCTTTCTTTTGGCCTGCTAGGTGTTTTTCCTTGTTGGAAAAATACTCCTTTCATCAAGTCTGATGCATTCTGAGTGTGTGAAATGGGTAAGCAGTCGCTACCCTGCAGATGGGCTGCATGGTCGTGTGTTCTGCGTGTGTGAGGAGCGCTGCACAAACAGAATTGTGTTTCTATTCTGCGTCTTGTCATGTTTTATGTTTAGCTTTGCCAACAAGCTGTGAGTATCTCTTTCTTCTTTAACCCTCAGGCAAATCCACCTTGCTTGCTGTCCACTGTTCAGTACATTAGTAGTTTCTATGCCAACTGTTTATCGGGAGAAGAATCGTACTGGTGGATGCAGTTCACAGCAGCAGTGGAATTCATTAAAACAATTGACGATCGCAAGTAACGCAGACAGCACGTGTACGGGCAGACTGTTAGCAGAAGAGGAGTAAATCAGAATGTACAACAGCTGCAAAAGCTGAAGAAGAGACTTTCATTGTATTATACTGTACAGAATCGAGGCATTTTAAACCACACCTTTACTAATCAAATTAATTTAACAGGTTTTCCTCTTCTCTTTTGGTTGCGTTTTTCTCCCCTGTAGATACTGGCACTGCAAAAGGGACCATGGTTTTCAGGTATTTTGGAGAGTCAAAAGGTGCAGAAAATTCGTCATGCTTTTTCCACCACCCCCCTTCCTGAGTTCTTACTCACATGAATAATTCACTTCTACCAGAAAACTGAAACAAGAAGAATCAGGGCAACCACTTAGTACACTTTCTAGCTTAATACACCTTTTTTTAATAAAAACACCAGCCACACTGAGGGTTTTTCGTAGCTGACATTAGTTATCAGTTGTATTTCACCTAAACTTAAAATCTGAGAGGACAGTGTAAATACTATTTACCTATATTTAATGCACCGCAATTCTCTTTGGACTTGTTATCCTTGGAATAAACAAGCAGAAGCCTCTCTGACCTCTGACCGGGTTGTGACATACTGTGTTTTGGTAACAAAAGGACTTCCTCGAAAGGCTAAGAGTAAAAAAAGGGCAAACTAAACTATTTATTAAAGTGTAATTAAGATTACTGAAATTTCTAAAACTGGAATTTATAATAGAGAGGGCTTATTAGATAGCTGAACACTTTTTGGCTAGGGCATTAGGGTGTTAGAGAGGTTGGGATATATAGAGGAGAGGGACTGTAAGTTACAATAGATAAGTCTAATATAAAAAAGGAGAAATAAAATACCTTACTGTAATATTTTTTTTCTGAAATATTGTGTATACTGTACAAACCCCAAACAGAGATCCTTAACAGAACCTCGGACTGTAATATATATTTTGATTAGTGACATTAAATACAAATGCCAGGGGTTTCAGTGAATGTTTTTACTAAATGTTCTTCGTGTTGTCTGCTATGCAGCAGTGCAAGTTTTACTGTTCATATAAAATATTTTAAAATAGAACACTGTTCTTTATGAAACATATCATGACATCAGTTCAGGGTGTTTTATAGATTTCTCACCCCACCTTTCCCTTAAACTGACAATTATCAATTTAAAGAAGTTTTTATGCACAACACCACGTGGATTTTTTTCATGAGTGAAATGGTCTGAGTGATGGCCAGTGGTTGTTACCTGTAAATAAACACTCACTGTTCTTTTTTAGCTCCAATTACAGCAAAAAAGGACAGTGAGCATTTAATTTTTTCATGTCAGTATTATTTCTTGCTCTTCCCAGAGTGTTCATTGCACTTCTGACAGAGGGATGTGTTAAGACTCGGTGTCTGTGAGTGGTAAAGAAAACATCTTTCTTGCATTCTTTTCAAAATATGGTTGATTTTTTTTCTCTCTCTCTGTGTATGCATTTTGATGATTAAAATCTGTACGCCTCTAGTACTTGGGAAAGTCATTTGGTTAACTGAAATTAGAGCAATTTCTGTAAAGTATCAAGTGCTTGATTTGGCTGTGCTACTTGTCAAGGCATAATTAAAGAAACTTAACTTTCTAGGACTCTAATACGTAATTCAGTGTAGCATTTTTGCCAAGCTAATCACAGGTGAGAGGGTGGGATGGTGACTTTCTTCTTTTATTTAGTCTTTCTCCTCTACTAGAGACTTGATTGTGTGGAGGAGCAATACTCAAACAAAATCCTTCTGATCTGCCTTACTGTGGTAACTCAGTCTGTGTAGCGTTGCAATATTGTAGTTATTTAGCCTCGATGGGTTTTTGGTGCTGAACACGTAACTTAATATTGCAAGCACAGCCCTGACCAATAACACTCAGCAGTGAAGCACAAATATGCCCTTGAAGATATGGCCAGATCATATCTAAAAGCAATAGAAATTTATTTATATTGAAGTGTCTTGTAATATTTAATTATTACTTGAATATCTGGGATGTTAAGACCGATGTGTGCAAGTTCTAGTCCTGCAGTTTGGGTTTTAGTCGAGGAGAGTGTTTGTACAATCCTCAAAGAAGGAGCAAAGACTCTGAAGTTGGTGATTACCCTGTTTGCAAACCTGAAAAGCAGGATTTGATCAGACCTGAAAAGCAGGATTTGATCAGCACCGTCAGGTCTTTCAGATTTGCTCTCCTTTACAGAAGGGGCAAGAACCATTTCCTTCACAATTTTTATCACTTTGCTTTTTCTGCTTGGAAAAATACTTAAAAAGAACTGGAGTCTTTTTTTAATTACTATTATTTTTAAACCAGTAAGTGTTTCAGTGAGCCCCAGATGAGCTGAGAGTCTTTGTAGCAAGACGGTCCTTTGCTTCTTTCTCTCAACCTGCTCTGAAAGTCCTTGACTTAGTCTTGATAGGTGTAGTTAGAGAAATAGGCTGTCCAGTGAATTAAAAAACCTCCTTGTAGTATCCTCCTACTGTTTTCCCCTGGTGTCCCTTAACGTTTTGTTTTACAATACTAAATGCCATGGGTAGGAAGCGATGTCGTTAGGTTTTGGTTGTGCAATAGTGAAGGTGAAAAGACAGCGCGTAAAGGACCAAAAGTAACAGAGCTGTTGGCAAGAGGTGCCAGCCATCCACGTCCCTGTTGCTGTGGACTTGGTGCTTTCTGATCATTAAATTTCTGCAACCACGGAAGGATGATTGGAACATTTTGGGAAAGGGCAGGGGGGAGGTCGTTAGGAGCAGGTCGCAGCCACGGACTCCAGGCTCGGTCCTTGACTTCAGCGCTGGCTGCTGAGGCGTCTGGAGGATCCGCCGCGTTAAACGCTGGCGTGGTTGTGCCTGTTGCGACTCCGAGGTGATACTTCCCTTTTTTGGGTGGAGGAGTGAAAGGAAAGGGCTGTTTTTTTCATCCCTAAGAGATTCCTTTTTGCTCCTCTCCTGAAATGAGATTTGTCTTTAGAGATTTTTTTTTTAAATCCTCTTTAAGGAGAATTAGAACATGTCGTTAAGTATTTTGAGTTTAAAAGTTTTTGTTTTGAAGACCTTAAACTACCAAATGCTGAATGTAACTGCCATAAATTTCAGGAACAAAAGCCACAAACGTGATCCTGTTTCCTGTAGGTGAGTTTCTGGTGAGCACAGTGTTGGGTTTGGATCGCTTGAAAATGTTAACGTTCAGTGAAGCCAAATTCTGGCCGAAGTTTGAGAGCTCGCTGCCGCCTCCGTGCTGAGCGCTGTGTGGAGGCAGAGGGGTAGAGCAGGAGCAGCAGGAGGAGGCAGGTCTGGTGGGCAGCAAGCGAAGCCTGTGTGTTTGGCACGAGTGTCACTTGCGGGGCCGTGCAGCCCGCGCAGCCTCGGGCTGGCAGCGTGACGGGAGGGAGAGCTGGAGCCGCAGGAGAGCAGCGGCCGAGGAGGGGGAAGAGTGCTCCGATTTGGGGAACAGCTGGTGACTTGGCTGAGCCTGTACTACTTGAGAATTAATCTCTGCTGAGTTAGTAGTGTGTGTTCTGTACCTTTTTAATTGTGCTTTACCTCTATTTAAAAGCTTTGTACTGCCTCTCCTCTTTGAAACTGGTAAAGCCTTTATAAATCTAAATTAACGAGCTTGCACAATCTTGTATACAGGAACCCCATCTTGTCTCTAACGTGATTATTAATGTATTATTCTGTGAAAACTGATTAAAAGGAGAGCAGTTTAGCCGCCTGGGTTTCATGTTTCCGCCTTGTTCCAATGTGATCAGCGGTTGTGCTGGCGATGGCATCGCGAGCGTCGACCACTCGCCGCTGACTTCGCGTGGTTTCCCATGTAGCTTCAGTATCTTCAGACCTATTTTCACACTCACGGGGGCAAAAAAGAAACATCCAGTTAAGGGGAGAGGGTGCTCTGCCGAGTTGTGCTGTTTAATGCCTTGGTGGGAGTGGCCAAGTCCAAAAGTGCTCTGTTTTACTCTTCAGAAATGTTCACGTCACCTGCGGGACAGTAGGATCTGAGCAACCACCACCCACCCACCCTGGTCCCACCATCTCCTGCCTGCCCTGCCCTGCCCGGGGCGGGTGGGCGCCGCGGTGCTGCCCTGAGCTCTGTCCCCGCAGTGTTATTGACCTTGATTCTCTCTCATTTGCATCCAGCATTTTTCATCCTCTGGAATATGGTGTTTGGGGACCTTTCCATCATTAAGTGGATTTACAGCAATTTCCTTATGTGTTTTCTCCAAGGGATTCTGTTATGAGAGGCACATTAAATCTCCATTAATACCTCATTATCCGACTGATAAGATTACCATGATAATGAGGCAGAAATTCTAATTGTTTCACTTCTTATTCTGCCTTTCATTAAATCATATACCTGGACGTTGCTCTCGGAGAGGGGAGCTCCATCCTGCAGACCTGGGGAGGTGAACCTGTCCCTGTGTGCCCTGCTCCTGTCCCCCAGTGCTCGAGGGATGCTGGGACCTGCTGGCCTGGGCTCCTGCGCCTCCTGCGCCTCCTGCCACGGCCTCTCCTTGGTGGCCACATTACCAGGAGGGCTTCTAGGGGCTTTGGTAGCCTGTGCTGGGGAGTGTGGTTTTGGGGAGAGCGTGGGTCAAGCAGCCCCAGGCCATGACTTTTACACAGATGCTGGTTCCTGAGGGTGTTTAAGCAGCGGGGTGTGCAGGCTCCTTTGGAGCTGTTACAGCCCATCAGGTCAATGATCCATGAACTAAAAAGTCTCTAAGCAGGAGCAATTATTGTCTATCATGTGTCAAAGGCACCCGTATTGACCCCGATGGATGGAGCCATTATGGCCTGTTGAGTCAACGATCCATGAACAGGGAGTCCCTGGGAGCAGAGGGCTGGACAAGCCCTGCCAGCACCATCACCTCCATCTTCTCCTCACCCAGGGATGCAGGAGGTGCCTGGATGGAGGCTGCTGTGGGGAGCAGGATGCTGCCAGTTACCCCAGCCTGTGCTCTCCTTGGGGCAGGACACAGCGGGCAGCCATGGGCAGGGGGTCACCAGGACAAGGATGGTGGGAGCTCCTGCCTTTGGCACAGCAGTGGCATTGGGCACGGAGCCTGGAGCTGGGGTGCCCTGAGGGGGGATGGAGCCCACCCGGGCTCCCCACATCCAGATCTGCAGCAGAAAATAACTTTCTCCTGCACGAGTGGACTTCATCAGGCTCCTCCCGCGCTAATGAGGCCACGTCTCCATAGTAACTGGCACATTTGGAGGGCAGAAGAGACAAAGCCTGTGTGGAACGGTGGCCAGACCCCATGGTGCACCCCACCAGCACCCCACAGCCCATGGTGCACCCCTCTGGCACCAGCCCACGGAGCAGGAGCGTGACCGTGGGTCCGGACCATGGTGGCCACGTGGTTTGGCAGCACCTGAGCTGGGCAGGGGGGTGGTGGGTGCCCTGCCCGCCGCTGCCAGCCCCACCAGCAGCTCAGCCACTTCCCCACATCGCCAGCAGAGCCGTTGGGCTGGGGGTTAATCAACATTCATTCATGTTTCCAAGTGTAAATTGAGCATTTGTTTAATTACGTGTAAGTAGCAATACATTCTGGCCATTATCTAAATCACTATTTTATTTCCTGGATGTGGTTTCATAATGCTGGGTTTGTGCTCCAGCCTCTGCATCATTAACAGAGAAGAGTTAATGAATATAAAAGCGTAAAGGCTAATTACACTTTAATTTACAATCATGGTCTCATTTTGGGACCACATGAAATCTGTTTTGAAAACAATTAAAAAAAAAAAAGGCCCAGTAAAGGTCTGGTGAGTAGAAGGGTTTTGGCACAAGCTGAACGGTCCCGGTGGCCGCAGACCCAGCCGGGCTGGGCTGAGGCTGCTGTGGCTCCCGGGAGGCCAGCGGGTCCCTGGCTCTCCCGGTGCCGTGGCCTCGCGGGGTAACGGCCCCGGCTGGCGATGGGACCCACCAGGGCCAGCGCTTCTGCGGTGACGGTGCTGAGGGATGTGAATTGGAGCCCGAGCAGAGAGCACGGTTCACCTGAAGGAGACAAAGATTTATTGGGCTGCAGATGTTGAAAGCAAAATCCAGCAGGACTGCTGACGCCAGCGCTTCGCCGCGTTTACAGTTACCGGGATCTCACGGTCGCCGTTGCAGCCAGCGGGGCTCGGCGGGGGGCGGGGCTCGGCGGGAGCCGGTGCCCGGTTGTTGTGGGGGGACGGTGTCTGAAATGTCTCCTCCTGGCAGGAGAGGTGATGGTGAGTGGTTCAAGACTCCATTTCTGCCGTGCTGTCTGCAGAGGGATCTCTCCAAGCAGCTGAGATTTGATGACCTCAGACGTTGCGTTTGATGTCGTGGCAGCTCTCTGTGAGCTGTGGTGGGGTAGAGCCCCCACGATCTGTCCCCCAACGCCAGCAGCTGCCCATGGCAGAGACCACTGAGGACTTCCCTGAGGTTCTGGGACACGTTGTCACCCAATGTGCAGCCTCTGTGGGACCAGGGAAGGCTGGGGACACAGCTCGTGTGCTGTGTGCAGATGCGTGTGTGCTCCTGGGCTTGTGATGGGCAAATATCATCTGTTTGTGTTTCCTTTATCGTTCCGTTTGCCTCAAAAATGAAGGAAAAGCTGAGTGCTGCCTGCAGGAGGGAGCGGTGGCCTCGAGCGCGAGGCTCATTCTCTCCGCCGGGCTGGCTGCCTGCGGCCGGCAGAGGAAATAAATCTCCCCGAGAAAACCGCTTTGCTCACACAATTTCCATCCAGCGGGGCATGGTGGCATCACTCACTTCTTGTTTTATTTAGCTGATAATCTTTTATTGGGCCAGT
>NW_010315913.1:0-4655 GCF_000700745.2 Antrostomus carolinensis
TAAGGAAAAACTTTTTTACTGTGAGAGTGACTGGACACTGGAACAGGCTGACCAGAGAGGTTGTGGAGTGTCCCTCTCTGGAGACATTCAAAACCCAGCTGGATGTGTTCCTGTGTGACCTACTATAGGTGTTCCTGCTCCGGCAGGGGGGTTGGACTAGATGATCTTTTGAGATCCCTTCCTATTGCTAACATTCTGTGATTCTCATCCACCCTCTAATTAATTATTTCATCTCATCCCAATCAGATTAATCTCATGAACTCAGGAACACCTCATGATACTCTGGAATGGCCTGTAAACATGCTTAGCTGTGATACTAATTAAGGGAAAATGCTGGTGAATAAGGAGTAGAGGATTTGACCTGCACTGGGACAAAATAGACCTAAAGCTGGGCAACATGGGGTCTGCCTCAGTTTGTGAGTCATGTCTATATAGGACTCAACTGGGCTGGACAGATAGAGAAGGTCCTGGTACATCCAAGTCTCCACATGCTCCAAGGATTAAAGCATGAGGACCTGGTGGCAAGGCAGAGAGCACTGCAGGACCCCAGCATGGATTCATTTCCTGGACAATCCCACAGGGCATGTGGGGTTGATCTACCTTTCCAAACAAACCAGAAGCTAGTGCAAACACAAAGCAAGGTGAGTGGCACTGCTCATCAGCTGCAAGGCTTGGAGCCTTGGAAATGGACACAGCATGCTTGGGCTCCTGAGTGCCCAAAGCTGATTTGAGCTGGGATCTATGAGAGCTGAGCTGGCACTTGACTGGAGTCTGGAGACCACATATGATGGGTGTCACCTTATGGGATTATGCAGCAGCACTTTTAGGGGATGTAACATGGCAGTAGGGTGAGACACATGGCAGTAGAGTGAGATACATGGCGGGTCTTCCTCCAGCACCCAAAGCAGCAGCAGCAAAACCTGTTTCCTAGGGAGGATTGTGGCTTTTCTAGTGTTTTAACACACAGAGCTCATGAGGCGTATCTCAACTGTTCCTAATATATGCAAAAATCTCTTTGTACATCTTCCTTGCTACAATTCACGTTGGCTCAGACTGTTATTACATCAGTACCTCTAGGCTCTGCCTGACTGTGCCAGACCTACACAAATGCATTAGGAGAGTCAGTCCTTCTTCCAGAGAGCTTATTACAACCAATTTGAAAATGGTGATATGGAGATAGAAGGTAGATCCTCTGGCCAGATATGGGTGCTCCACCAACTGCCTTTACAGCAACAGAGAGTACAAAGGATGTGTTTAATACTAAGGCAGGTAAACCTATCTCAGTCACAGAGTCACAGAGTGACTGCTCCTTCACTGCAGTGTGTTTGTGTGTGTGAACGTGTCTACTTTGTGTATTTCTTTTTGTGGCTCATACTAAAACATAAAATATTCAGGAAATCTGTGCAAATAACACCAAGGAGCTTTCCAGTCAAACTTGTTTAAATGTTTCCTAGTGCCAGCAGACTGGTTCTGCCTTGCACACTGCAAGGCAGTCTTTGTAGCTGACTTGCATGTGTGAAATCTTGTCCCCATCTTTGCCTCTGGACCTGGTCTGGTTTCCCAGTTGGTGTCAAATGTACATGACACAGGTCCTGAGCTGGGAGGTTGTCAGGTGATCTGGCCTGATTAACACTAAGGCATGGATGGTCAGGGTGACTGAGTGGGTGGCCAAGTGCCCATGGCACAAGTGTTAGGGCTAGACAGGTTGGCATTTAGATTGCCCATGTCCACATTTGCATGGGAAACTGGCTGTTACACAATCATTGAAAGCCATCCAAGTAGCTGCCTGGTAAATAAATAGAGTGCAAAGGCACGCTGACACCAAACACTCCTCTCTGGAGTCATGAAGAGGGTTCTGAAGCCAGGAGCTTGGCCAGAAGCTGGTCTTTCCTTATACATTGGCCAGAGGACTCTGTATGCTGATGGAGGAGTGCACCTCCTTCTGTGACATGTTGCTGCATGCAGTGTGGGGGAACAGACTTGCCCTGCTGCCTCTCCCAGAGTGGGATGCAGGCATGGGGAGGACTGTCTGGACCTAGAACCTGTGGCAGGGTGGGCTCTGTCCTGGATCCTCCCAAATGCAAACTGTAATAGCGGAAACAGCAGTTCTGGGCTCTGAGGGACAGCGTAAGAGGCACCGCCTGACCTATGCCACCCAAAGTACAACAGTGGCAGCAGACTCAGCAGCACCTCTCCCTGTGGATCCTTCCCATACATCCTCCTGTGAGACTCAAAGCAAAAGCAGTCTAGTATGACTTACAGCTCCCAGCAGAGAGCAGAGGGTCCAGGAGCCACCACGTGTGTCCCTGTGCTTCTGTCTCCCATGGTGCTGCTGCAGAAGTAGTACCAAAGTAAGTCTGGGCACAGAGGTCCTCTGCTTCCCAGCCTTTCCTCAGAAAGTCCTCCTTAGTTCCCATTTTTTTGTCCCTAACTCCCTTTATTTCCCTCCCCTCCCCCCCATTTGTCATTGTTAAAATGGGAGCTGAGCCAAAAGCTGCCCTGCAGTGAAGTTCCTTGCTTGTCTGAGGCCAGCCCAGGGCAGAGCTCAGAGCTCCTGTGGTACAGAGGTAGCTAAGTCCTATGTGTTGAGCTGTTGCATGTGCAATGGATGATACCAATGCTGTGGGATATCTGCAGTGTGGCTGTTGGCTTCTAGCTGGGGCTGAAGGCACTGTCTCTGATATACAAGCCCTCTGTGTCCTAGGACCTGTTGCTGGCAGAAGGACTCCAGTCTTGATCTGCAGATCTCCAGCTTTTAGGTTGTGCAGGCCCTAAGCGCTGGGAAGCTGAGGTACTCTGCTCCAGCTCCTGAAGGAAGGGGGCACACATAAACTTGCTGGATCAGCCACATTTGGTGTCCTTCCCTGGCACGAGGCTAGCCCACAGCCACGCTGGCAAGTTGGTTGGAGAGCAGCTGTGGAAGGAATATGCAGAACATTTTTCAGAGGGCCTTCATTTGCTCTCCAATGATGATCCGAAAAAGATGTTTCATTAAAATATGTTTTATTAAAGGAGATAAGGGTGTGAGTAGGGATTGGACTGGAGTAGTGTAGTGGGGCAGATAACTATAATGCTAGAAAATGGCCCATGGCACATTTTAGTCAATCATTTATGGAAACCATGAAATGATACTGTATGAATGCTGGAGAGGGACTACAACAGCCAATTTTGTGACATTTTCTGCACACACAGCCATTGCCTGATGCTTCAGTGACTCATTCATATGGCATTTTTCCAGATCTGATAATATCCTGGACTCTGAGCAACTCTGCTATCTATGCAGATTTATTTTTTTTTCCTCTCAAACATATTTCATGCACCTTTGTGCATAACCTAACATTGCTGTAAGTGTAACTGCCTATTCTAGATCTCTATCCGCTGTTTCTATCCTTTGCTTACGTTTGCCTCGGCTTACGATCCTATCAGGTGCTGAAAGCTAAGCAGGACTGATCTGGCAGGACAGGTCAGCGCTTGAAAGGGAAACTTTGATTAAAGCTGTGCGCTACAGCAAGTGGTGACAGCATCTGGGGAGGGATGCACTCCTTCCAGACAGACAGCTGGTTGGGTGGGACACTGGGCATGGGAGAACCATCTTTGTTATATATTTGTGGTCATCCAAGTCAATCACCAGTTGACACTGTAGGACTTTTCCATAGGATTTGCACTTTTCTTCCAGGTTGTGAGTTGTCAGAAGGCAGGGAGAAATTCACAGGCATCAGGGCTGCTTTCACCAAAGGATGTATCTTCATTTCAAGAAGTAGATGGGTATTGAACTAGCTAATACAGACATGTAGACAGAATACTTTAGACTTCAACCCTGTGTTACAGATTAGGGTCAGTCTGTTGAGAACTTAAAGGTGATTATGATTTATTAACCTCGATTTCTCTGTGTTGATTGATGTTGTTATCCTGTTAGCAAGTGTGAACCAACAAATGCAAATTATGAACACGTTTTTTTCCTCGGTGCTGACAACCTAGAACAAAACATGTTTTGGTCACTGCTGGCTCATATCTTGCTCTGTGCAGGTGCTGATCAGGGCAGGATATCTTCCATCAGAATGTTGCCTACGGGTACTGGCAGACAGCAACCTCAACATGAGCCGGCAATGTAGGCTCACAGCCCAGAAGACCATTAACCGTGTCCCGGGCTGCATCAAGAGAAGCGTGGCCAGCAGGTCGAGGGAGGGGATTCTGACCCTCTACTCTGCTTTCATGAGACCCCACCTGCAGTGCTGCCCCCAGTTCTGGGGCCCCCAACATACGAGGGACATGGACCTACTGGACAGAGTCCAAGGAAGGCCTCAAAGATGATCCGAGGGCTGGAGCACCTCTGCTTTGAGGACAGGCTGAGAGAGTTGGGGCTCTTAGCCTGCAGAAGAGAAGGCTACAGGGAGATCTTACAGTGACTTTCCAGTACCTGAAGCGGCTACAGGAAGGCTGGGGAGGGACTTTGGCCAAGGGCAAGTAGTGATAGAAGAAGGGACAATGACTTTAAGCTGAAAGAGGGGAGGTTTAGATTAGATATTAGGAAGAAGTTCTTCACTGTGAGGGTGGTCAGGCACTGGAACAGGTTGCCCACAGAAGTTGTGGATGGTCCTCCCTGGAAGTGTTTAAGGCCAGGTTGGATGAGGCTTTGAGCAAACTGGTCTAGTGGG
>NW_010315913.1:4684-19197 GCF_000700745.2 Antrostomus carolinensis
TTTGTGGGAAGTTTCCCCTGCCATGGCAGGGGGGCTGGAACTGGATGAGCTTTAAGGTCCCTTCCAACCCAAACCATTCTATGATTCTATGATTCTGTGATTTGTGATGGATTATTTTGGCGGTGCTTCCAAACAAGTCAGAGTGCAAAAAACACGGGGTAATCAGATGACAGAAATAACAACTAACCAGAACTTATCCAAAGCTCTTGAACAAACACATGCTTGGAGAGTCCAGCTAGGCCATTATGAAGCTATGCATCTTTCTTCCTCAATACCACCCTGTGGGTACACACAACAAACATGCTGTATCCCACAAAACTGTTGGTGATAAGATTTCCCCTTTGCTTTTCCTAAGGTGTTTGCTGGTGCATGCTTAAAAGAGGTCTTGTGAGTTCAGAGGATTTTATTCACATTCTGAATTTCCAGGGACCACCAGCATAAGGATATGGGTGGCTGGATGGGACATGGCAAAGCCCACGGCACTTTCAAGGAAGTGAGACCCTGCTCCAAGATTCCTTTTCTCCAGACCACAGCTTCAACGTGGACCAGGGACCAGACTGACCAGGAGGGAGGAAGGTGCGAACTCTCACCCTAGGTGCAGAGCAGGGAGCCTGGCGGGGGTCCCGCAATGCTCCCATGGCTCTGGAAATGCTTTTTTTCCCCCAAACCCTTACTGAGAGTGTTGTGTGACCATGGTGTGGTGGTGCCACATCCAAAGCTGCTGTCCCATGGAGCTGTGTGGAAGAGAAAGCGCAGGAGGGGAGATGGTGCCTGTGCAGTGGAGGAGGCAGATGAGTGGTGAGCAGGCTCTCTGCTCTGTTAGCTCACTTTCTCCTGTGAAGCACTATACAAACAGCAGAGGCAATAAAATATGAGATGAACAAGACAAAGTCAGTTATTTACTGCCCTAAAGCAAGGCACGATTGTTCCCCATGGTGAGTTTTCAAGTGCCTTTTGCTTCTAGTCCCCTTTTAAATGATGCATATGATTTGGCTTCCTCCAGCTCCTCGGGGAAGGAGGAGGGAGAGTCTACCACAGTGCAACAGATCTCACTCTTCTAAAGCTTTTACTGTATCTAAAATTCCATTGAATTGCTGCAGAGCTGTAGGCATTACAGTAAGTGCTTTGGTGAGCTGAAGGAGCTGTTCTGCTGGCTTGACCTGTTGTTGTGATACTCCTACTTGCTCTTCTGACCACTGGCCTCACCAGTGGTAAAGTGGAAGCCGAGTTATGTATGTCCTTGGTTGTCCTGGGTCTGGGAAAGGTCACTATCTGCATTGCACAGAGAAGGAGAGAGCAATGAGGAGATGGATGAGTTAGGATGACCCAGGAGCTGATGGCACTTTCAGTACTAAGCTGGGGCAGGTGTTTTAGCAAAGAGCACACAGCGTGCTGTGTGTGGTTACCAATGCCTCCTCTGCCCAACGCAAGTTACTTCTGAATGAGGTGTCTGTGGCACTTCCCAGGGATGGGGAACTGGGCAGGGAGGAGGAGTGGATGCTCAGGACTCACACTGGTGAGCAGTAGAGCTGGGAAAATATTTTGAGTATTCTCATGTCATCTCAGGACCACTGGGCAGTTTGAGAACACATTAGCAAAAGCTGCTAGTTTTCCATTCCTGTGACTGAAGTGGTGGACATCCTATTGCACTGGACAACACAGTCAGTCAGACACTGGTGACTGAGATGGGTTGGACCGATGGAGGAAATCCTAGGTGTCATGGGAGAAGAGTGTGTGAACAGAACAAATGTATTTCCCGATAATTATTTTACAATCTCCAACAATTCACAGCTCAGGAACAACTTGTGACAGAGGGGTGTCCATGTTTAGTAGCCATTGGTGGATTTTTACCTTCATTAATTTTTCTAACCATATTTAGATCTTTTTTTAGCACTCACAGCATCCTGTGTCAAGGACTTGTAGAGGTGCATTACATACCTCAGTGCATGAAAAGCAGTTTGAGCTTATTGTGAGAGTGAGCAGTCAAAGCCATGTGAGCAAAGCCATGTATTTCCCAGTAGACTCTATGAACTGGATTGTCTGCTCTTCTAGGTGAGAGCTCCAACCAGGCATTTGCTGTGCCTAATGCTGCAGTTTGACACATGCATTAACATTTCAGGTACCAGAAGCAGTATGTATAGGTTCACAGACTTGTGATTTGTGCATATATTCTTCTTGTGGCAGAGCCAGGAGGCTGTGTTGCGATAAGAGGCCCATTGTGTCAGGTCCTGTCCAAACACATCCTGAGCTGGTTCCACAGAGCTCTAACTGGTTCACGTCAGGAGTGAGGGACAGATCCTCTACCATTCTCACGAGATTGTAGATTGATATTTTGACACCAAAGAGGTTCCTATGAAGCCAAAATTGAGAAGCTGGTAGGCAAGTTACTTCTTCACTAGGAAATGGCTGATCTGGATGTGTGTGTTTGTGTGTCTATGTAAAAACAAACATAGGGAAAATAAAGACCAGTAATAATAATAATTAGTATTTGCCATGGGTTAGGAGCATCTGCACTGCCTGTAATGATAGACATGTGGCGCCCTGTGCTTAGGGAAATAGACTGCATGTCAGCACTCTGCTTAATATGGGCCAACTGTTGAAGCTGACACGTCTGTCATGCAGGACTTGTGCTGGGCAATTACATGAGCGAGGAAAACTGACACGTCCAGGTGACACCAACACATGGATTATCAGCTTCTAGGGGTTTCTGAGGGTCAGTGGCTTTTAACGTAGCAACTGATAGGATGGGAATGACCACAGAGCCATCCAGATCCACCACACCTGGCCCCTCTTTCCTGTTTCCAAAAAAAAGCACAAGAGGCCAAAGGATTTGGGGGGACATGAGGGTGATGGGATCTGGCTGATGTTGGAGCAACCCCCCGCTCATCCCCCCGCCCCTGAAATGCCTGTGGGGCTTCTTGGGGCCTCAGGAGAGACTGAGGGGATTTGCACGTGTGTCTGCAAGGAATCTGTGGAATCTCCTTCCCACTGCGATAGCAGGAGCTTATCAGGGGTTTCCTTCAGATGCCTTCACGTCCGCGCCAGTGGTAGCCCTCTGGGTCTGGTTGGGTTGGCTATGAGAAAGCGGACCCAGTCACTTACATTCTGGCCTTTCCATCCTCTCTGGAGAGAGCAAGGACAAATCCCATGTGGTAGGCATTGCTCACCACAGGTATGAACCATGCCAGCTGCTGGATGGTCTTTGGACACCCATGGCAGGTGTGGTACAGGAGAACATGGTCTTCTGGCTGAAAGTTGGGGTTTGGGTCGTTCACTGATTATACAAATGGACACTGATTAGTGTCACCAGTTAGTTCCTCGTCCCACAAAATATCTGTTTCACAGCTAGCAGTGAAGATGGCCCACCTGTGAGTTTAGCATCATCTCTTGAAGGGTTTACAGGTGTAGCTTGTGTGAGTGACATATATGGATGCAGCTGACCCTCAAACATCTGGTGGCTGTGGAGAAGGACTGTGTTGACTATTGTCTCAGCCTTGCTCCAGCAGCACAGAGGGAGCAGGCATGACTGTGTTCCTGTCATCAGCCCTAGCTCTGGTTTTGCTCTTTAGGCCTGTTAACTCAAGCCCTTGCCTTTTTGGTGCTCCTCAGGGGGATGCTAGGCTAGTGGGTCCTGCAGACTGTCCTGGATGGGAACATCTGGAGGAGGGATGAGGCAGAGGAGACAGCACGAGATGAAGTACAAAGGGTTTTGTCAGAGGCACCATTGGTGAGAGCAAACTCATTGCATCCTGAGGGGAGGACACAGCCACACTGTCCTGTCTCTGAGGTACAGTCAGAGTCAGGGAAATGTTCAGATCACGGTTCTGGCTTCACCAGGCTCTGCAGCTTCAGGGCCTCATCCAGCTCACCCAGAGTCTCCCCTCCAGCCTGCAGCTTTTCCCATTTAATTTCTCTTTTCAGAGCGTGGGCGTTCGCACTCCTCCAGAAGAAAGCCTGGCTCCTCTTATCTGCAGGGTGACGATGTCCTGTCATCCCTGTATTTTCTGCAGCTTTCACCTTATCTGTGGATTGAAAGCAGACCCGAGCAGGAGGCTCAAAGCTTGGTGGGAGCATTTGTAGCCACAGAGCTGACTGGTCTCTACCTGGGTCTGGGGGTGCCCCAGAGTGGGATCCCAAGGCAGGCAGGGGGATGCTCCCACAAAGGGGGGTATGGTGGGACCCTGGCCTGAGCAGGTCAGGAGAACAAGAAGTTCATGGGCCAGGGACAGGGTGGGGAATGGGAGATGACAGCAGATGAAGAGCTGGCAGGACCTTGGTGGAAATTCCAACAAGTGGCCCAAGTCTCTTGCAGGACCTGAGGTGCCCCTGTGCCTCTGTTTCTCTCTCTGTTAAACGCCCTGTATCCATCCATGGGGGAGACTTCCCAGGGCTTTGTCCAGATCGAAGCTAGTGGGGTGCCTCAAAAACTTTGCTGTGTGTAAAAACGACCTTATTCTGTCTGATAAGCCAGACAAGGGCAGGAGGGGAGGGTGGCTCAACGTGGGGTAGGTCCATCCGTGGCCAGGGGAGCCCAGTTACCCTCTGCTTTGTTGCCCAGCAATGGAGTCAGTTCTGCCCCAGTGACCCCTTCCTGGACAACCCTGCTCTCACCCTAATGACCAACAGAAGCCATGTAATTCTGCTCCTGCTGACACCACCACTCACGGATTACCTCCGGCTGAGCGAGCTTTAGCCATCTGGGGCGGGGAGGCTCCATCCCTCTGGGGAGTGAAGCGGAGGGCTGCGGACCACAGCAGGATCCCACCATTGAGCCACCACGTCCCTCCGTTGGCCTCTTCAGCTCCCACTTCTGCCCAGCACGGTAAGAGCTAGCCTGGTTTCACTGGAAAGGAGCATGTGCAGGTGATGTGCCTTTGGTCAGTTTCAGGGTGGTGTGCAGAGTGAACTGAAAGGCTGTGGAAGCTGGTATCCCGGGAACGGGGACCTGGGTAACAGTACAGAGAGCAAAGCCATCTCCTGAGAGACAAACATCTGGGGTGTCCGTGACTCGCTCAGTGCCTGCCATCCATAAAGGAGAGGAGGAGATAGACCATGAGTGTTTCATGTGAGACCACAGGGTACGAGTGCTCTGGGGTATGTCAAGTGGGGTCTGTTCTGGACAGCTAAGGTCATACCAGTGCCGTACTTGTCTCTCTGACCTGATGTTGCTTCCTGGGGACGTCTTGGTGCCATGTTCATTTGGTCTGATGGAGGAACATGCTATCCTCATCCATGGTGAGGAGCTCCTCTGCTGTGTTGTCTGCTCACGCTTGTCTCAGCCTCTGGGGAGAAGTTAATGTTCCACCAGCAGGGCTGAAGCTAATGGAATGGTGATGTTCCAGCTGTTGATTAGTGCAATTAAGAGATAAATGAGCTCCTGGGTGCAGAGGAAACACGTGCACTGCCAAATTGAATCAGAGAAGTTATTCCTCACAGATGCATGACTGCCCCGAAGTCTTCTGCTTGTCTTCTTCTTGCTGCTTGCCCCGAAGTCTTCTGCAAGTCTTCTTCTTGCTGCTTGTCCTTCCCAGGGTGGCTCTAGCAGGACCCAGGGGGGTTGTTCCTCTGGCTCTTCAGTATCATGTGTACCAACATAGTTAATAGGCCTTGGTTTCGCCAAAATTTTCCTTTACAAACTGAGGCCTTTTTTACTAGTGCTGAGGGCGCACCTGCCTTAAGGCAGAAAACGGGTTTGGTTCAGCTGGTGCTTGCTTAACATGCAGTGGAAAACATGGTAAAATCATTGTAGGGTCAATGTTGAGTGAAGTTTCCATCTGTGAGCAAGTCAAGGTAAACATCAGGAGGCAGTGTGGAGCTAAGCACGAGCAGCTAACACGCTTCTAACAAACCTTATAGGAAAACTTTATGGGATAAGCAACTGTGTGAAGTAAGTTAACTGATGACTGTGATGGGCTAATGCTGGCACATGAACATGGCTTTAAGAATTTGGCTGAAAATTAGAAGAAAGTCTCTAATCTCCAAAGCAGCAAGTTCTGGTAACAGACTTCCAGCAGAAGGAGTTGGGGCAAAAACCACTTACACCTAAAATGGAGACTGGCCAGATCATGAAAGGGAAGATGTGGTGTGGCTGTCTATGTTAGTAGGGGACTATATTTGATGACCCCAGAGATCCTCATCAGCCCTGCAGGTAAATGAAACCATGCAAGCACAAACAGGTCACATTGGGCAACTGGCAGATCTTTGCTCTCCAGCCCTTGATTGACTCACACGGTTGTTTGTGCTCACTCAAGATCACCACATCTGGATGCAAGGAGAAAGGGCAGTCCAGCTCACCTGGCAGTAGATACCTCCATGTGGGTGTGTGTGCTGGAGCTGATCACTCCACATACCCACTGCAGACACTGGAGGGAAACTGCCAGCATTCAGCATGACTCATAGGTCGGGCCTCACATGCTGATTTTATGTTGGGATGATCTGCCCTTTGGAGCTGCCTGTTTTTCTCTGCTGATTATGAAGTGGGGGGTGATAGGTGCAGGCTCACCCATCGTGGTTTTGTGTGCTGTCAGAGCAGTAGTGCTCTGCCCTACAGCTCTCATAGAAAGGTGTTTTTTGTTGTTGTTACACTCCTTGAACACTGGCAGATCACTTTTCTTTAACATATAAAAATGCCTGGAGGAACCCTAAAACTAAAGGGTTCTCACATTTTCAGCAGCCAACAGAGGAACTCGTCTGAACAATTTTAAGGAAGAAATTAATGTCTCAGTGCCATCTTGTGGAATGATTTGTGAAAAAGGACAACCAGCAGCAAGAGGCACATCCAGTGATCCATGATGCCATCCTAGAAACATGCTGGAGTTTTAGGGAATTTGGTGGTAATATCAGGGATTATGCTGCAAATACTATCACCAAACCAAAGATTTCTACTGCAAACTGGGATTGCCTTTTCCCCTGAGAAGACTACAAGCCCATGAGAGCCTGGTGTTCTCAAAAAATATCTGTCCAATTTCCAGCCCAAATTAGAATATACTTAATGCTTGAACAAAGGAGACTAAGCCTTCAGAGACACAACAGCTTTCTTGTTTGCCCACAGGGGAGGAATCCACTTGGAAGGCTCCCTGAGATCCAGGAGTGAAAAAGAAAATTGTAGGTCCAGTAGTGGGGGATACTGACCCATTCACACCTCGTCCACCTGAGAAAGACTATGAGATCTCCAATATATGCTGATGCCAGGACTTCAGCTTTACAGATAGCTGGAAATTACCATGTGCAGAAGAAACTTCAGGTTTTTGTCCCCAGACTGTGCTAGTGCTCCAGGGCCTGTGTCTGTGTGCTCTACCAATAAATATTTACATGGCAGAGAATTAAGTGACCTGGAAAAAGTTATATCTGCCACATTTTCTGTGCCACAGCATGGCTTCACAGACTCATAGGACAAAAAAATCTTCCTATCTAGAAACATGCTGTAGGAACACACTTGACAGCAGTGTGATTATCATCCATGATGATTAGATGGTCCTTAGTATCAGACACAGACTAGTAAATCACTGCATATTTAGCCAAGTGTTCACTGAGGTCAACAGCTAATCTGTCACTGGAGGAGGGCTTACCCCAATGTCTGTAAACCTTCCCTGCCACAAGACAGACAATCATCTGTGGGGCAGGGAGAATAATTGGCTTCCCAGGTTCTTCCATACAGCTGCTCAGTGTCCTGTGGGTGAAAGAAGAGCTCGTGAATATTTGCAATGCAGTAGTGTCAGAGAGAGGCAACACCAGGGCAGCGTGAGCAGAGCACCACATCCCCACTGGGGCAGCTGCTGGTAACCCCTCCAGAGCTGTGCACCATGTCCCCTCCAGAGACACACTCAGAAGCTGCAGCAGTTTGAGTGAAAGGTGAAGAAAACTAGCAAAGAACCAGAAAAGGTTCACAGAAAAAGGTCTTGAGCGTTCAGTGGGTTTAAGTTTTTCAGTGATTAAACAAAGGTATTAAAACCTTTTCACAGTGGAGAGGTAGGAGCACCCTGGTGAGCAGGGAGTTAAGCAGAGGGAATCAGGAGATGGAGGAGGAATTAGGACAGTGAGGGCTCTGCTCTGGCAGCCAGAAGAGATTGAAGGTCTCTGGGGACCATGTCTGAGACTGGACTCTCCTTGCCCCACACAAGAGGACAGACTGGGGGGCTGGTGGGGAGGCTCTGCACTAGTGTGATGGGAGCTGTGGGCACAGGTCTGTTCAGCAAGAGCAAATATTCAACTCCAAGCAACACTCGAGGCATTGTGCTCTTCCTGGCTGCAGACAACAGCGCACACTACCTCCAGGCAGAGCATCCAAATAATTTGGATGTTCACAGTCTGGGCATCCAAATAATCCTGCAAAGCATGGGCAAATGGTCCTAATCCCAACTGTTAAAAAAAAACCCCAACAAAAAAAATAAAAAAACAACTCACAAAACCACCAGCCAGTGGGTTACAATGCAGAGCACAGTCAAAAGTCCTGTCAGTGCCTGTGGAAAATGTTATGGAGAGACAGAGGCTTTAGGAGCAGATCAAGGCTGTTTACAGCCTCACCACTCTGGAGAAAGGCTGCTCCTGGGTAAAGGCCCAGAGCTTGCAGTGCCACAGTGGCAGAAATATTGCATTTTTACCCTACAGTTTGAAAAGGATGGCATGTGTGTGTGGGAAGACTTGAAGCTAGCTGCTGTTTTATTGGCTTGTTCATCGTTAACCAAATGAATGAAGGTGTCTGGGGGTGAAGGGAGGGTGCCAAGTTTCAAAGGTAACTTAGCTCAGTGCAATGAAGTGTTCTGTCACAACAGGAGCTCCCGTGGCTACAGGCTGGAGCCGGAGAGAAAAATGCTGGAGAAGATTCAGAAGGCGCTCACGATTCGTAGCGGCACCATCAGGGAGCTGCTGGCAGAAGCACTGGGGATGTTCATCCTCATGGTAAGGAGGAGATGGGCTTTGTGTGTGTGCAGGGTGGGTGAGAGGGAAAGCGTTTGCAGCAGCAATTTGTAAGGTCAGTGGTTTCCTATCACATCCTCAGGGTTGCTCAGCAGCCTGTTGCTACTGCTCACCCCTTTGCTCTGGTGGGGTGGCAGCTTCCCATCAGGTCAACCATCTGTTAAAAACCTTCTGGAGATAAAAAGCAAGGTAGAGGTTGGGAGGTGGGTGCTGGGTGAAGGTGAAGCAGGTGGGGATGAGCCATTCTTTCAGTTTTCTTCTAGGACAAAGATGTGGAAAAATCTGGTAATGAAACAAAGAGCAGCGTCTGGTCAGACGGGGCAACGCAACGCTTGTGCCAAACCCTCTGAAAGATCCCATGTCTTGATCTGGAGGCTTTTCCTCCTGCTGTGCCAGAGGCGATGGTGTCATTAGGGGGTCCAGCACAGGTTTGGGGAGCAGACACTGACTCCTCTACAACTGATAACCTCTGCGAAATGAGAACAGCATTCATCCTCTTGGGATTGCCAGGGTAATGAATGGCTGTGAAACTCTCCAGAGCCACAACCCAACATTAGGAAACGTAATTGCCAGGTGTAAAGCATGCTAGGATTTTGCTTTTGGTTTTCTTATGCTGGCAAATGAATACTGCTCATCGAAATCATACAGAAACTTTGCCCTTGCCTGAGGGATCCGTTCCACACAGAAAAAAGTGAATTTGTTCTGAGCTCCTGGGCTGGTTTGGAGGTGTTTGGGTAGAGGGTGAGGAAAACTGTGCAGTCAGAATTGATCCCTGGCAGGGGTTAGGTGCCCACTGGGACCAGAGCCTTCATGTGTTGGACCAACATAGCGAAATGAGATCCTTCTTCTGAAAAAGTCCAGCAAGTGTCTGTGCCAACTTAGTGCACCTGGACTTGGCTTGCAAGCATGACTGGGCTGAGGCAGATACTTTGGGCTGGACAGAGACTGGCATGGAAGGGCTGGGGATAATCCAAATAAGTTGTACTTGGAGATTTGCACAGGAAGAAGATAAGATTTGTGTAAGCATAGGGATCTTCTGACACAACTGTCCGTACAGATAAAGGTGCTTATTTTCAAGGGCAACCACTGCATGTGCAAAGGATGCTTGCTTTTTATCACATCTTCTTGTACATCCAGCTCCTTGAAGTTCACTTCTTACTACACAGGCAGTTTTGCACACATTGGAAGTCAGAGTACAGACTTCTGTGACTCCTCAGCAGGAGCTAAGAAAACCATTTTTCTTTTCCATTCCCTTTGTGTTTTGGTGGTGGAAGATTCCAGGTTATAAAGGTCAAGTTCAGGGGTGTCCTGCCAGAACTGTTCCCGGGTAGCAGCAGGAGAGGACAACTTTGCTCTGCAGTCTGACAGTCCAAAGCAGATTTCAGAGCCTGCAGTTCATGTTGGCCCTTCCCTCGCTGATTCCCATGAGGGAATAGAGTAGGAGGAAGGACACTGCACATGGACCCCCACCAAGGGCTGGCCACAAACAGCATCCAGCATTCAAACGTAGCATTCAGCATCCAAGTCTTTAGCAGCCCCCTGGCCCTTACTGCAACCAGGAATGTGCTGGATGCATCTCCAGGATGCCTGGATGGCTGTTATTTGGACAATAGCACTCAGCCAGGGCTTCTTACTTTGATAGGCAACCTTCATGAAGGAGGGAACCAGGCAGCAGAAGTAAACAGCACAAGGAATAGGGAGGTAGGGGGGAAAAAAGGCTATTGTGGAACTGTGAGAATAGAGGAAGGGACCAGAGGATTGGATCTGTGCTGAAAAACAGGTTCTCTGTCCTGTCCTGTGGTTTTTTTGAGGTTAGTTCTGTTCAGCTGCAAGAGCCATGTCTCCTGCCTTGCACCCCTCTCTCTGCACCTGTGTGCTGTCCTGCAAAACCTGTGCTTTATAGATTTGGGTTCTCATGGATGTGGCTTTGTAAAAGCTGAGAGATGAGTAGGCAAAGTTTTTACAAGGGCATTGTAGATGCTGGGGGACCTCCCAGACACTGCTTTTGGGGCTATTGCTTGGGCAGACTGAGACAAGGGCCTGTATCATGCAGGCTGTAGCTCCGTGCAGAGCACAGACTGTTGTCTGGGTATACGAGAGAGATAAGAACAGTGTCTCTGGTGAACAGGGAATTTTGGTGATGTCTGCAAGGGAAGAGGGAGAGCAGAAACATGAGATAATATCTGGACCCAAGCAGAGTGGCCAGTAAAGATCTGAATAAGATAGGACAGAGCAAAAACTTAGATGTTGGAGAACATACTGAATTTTTTGTCTTGGAGGGACATGTCACCCCGGATAAACATCAGTGCAGTCCAGGGAACAGGATACACTCTCCAAGCTGTAAGTGGTTTGGGAGGCAAAGACCTCAAGAGAAACTTTGTCTTTCTCCAGATTTTAGTGCAAGAGCTGTGCAAATAATTGATTTTTCCACCCACCGACCACATTAAAAAAGTGAAATAGAATTGACTTTCAGGCCAGAGAAAATTTATTGAATGTGTCTTCCTGATGGAGAGTGTTTTCTTTTATTTATATTTTTTTCCCCAGTTCCCCTTTAGTCACTAAGAAAATACTGATACTTTGTCTGTTCTTAACAGAAAGTTTATGTGTTGAAAGGAAAAGTCAAACCAGAATTTCCTTCCTTGTTATCAAAATCAGAGTCGAGTTTGGCAAATAGCTATGTGCTGCCCAAAGTACAGTTTTAGTCAATAAATTGCACACCAGGAAAAGACAACAGAATTTGCCCACCTTCCTTCCACCCCAGGTGCCTCTGGGCAGTCTGCAGTGATTCCCCCTGGCTCAGGCACAGACACCTTTATCATGGCTGTGTGAGTGATCCCAGTCAAGCCCAGGACCTTGGTGTAGACACCTGGGCTTTGTCTGCCTGTACCCAACCATGATTAAAGTGCCTGGTTAGGTGTGATGGGCATTAATGAAGAATAATCCAGTTATCTGTTCAGTTTTTGCAGAGGAGGGTCATTCTCGCTTCATCTCCTGACCATGGGCATCTTAGAGTCTTCTCATCTTTGGAAGTTTCTTAGCATTGCAGAGGAAGTGGCACAGAAGCTCAGTCCACCACAGCAATAACACTAGTTTTAACACTCTCTTTCTTTTTCTGTGCACTAGGTCTTTGGCTTGTCTTCTGTGGCACAAGTGGTATTAGGAAGAGGAGAATTTGGGCAGCATCTGAGCATCAATTTGGGATTTGGCATTGGTGTTACCTTGGGCATCCATGCGGCTGGAGGAATCTCTGGTGAGCAGTACACTTGAGCACAGGATATCTCTATATCCCTTAAAGGCCACATGTATGGGAGGTAGCAGGAGTGGGCTGCGGAGGGGCGGGTGATGGCATGGCAAAGCAGGACAGTGTCCTCACTGGAAAAAAATGCAGTCCTAGGGTCCCCAAGCAAGAAGAGCAGAGCAGGTCTGGTGACCGTAACCAGGGTCAGCCTTGTGACCCAGTGATCACAGCCAAGTCTGCAGGGGGGAGGCACATCTGAGGTCAAGCCAAGGAGTCGTGATGGTGTGGCAGGGTCAGGAGAAGCAGGGGATGAGGCAGGCACAGCATGCCTACAGTATGCTGACCCTAAACATGTCCTGACCTGAGAGGGGGGCAAGCAGGACAGGGAGAGGGGTAGAGGTTCAGCCATCCCCTCCTGCTGTGGTCAGCGGAGCCAGGTTTCAGGAGTGCCCTCGTTAGGCACTTGGGATATGCCATCATGGTGCAAGGAGACAAGGACCCCTGAAAACATGCTGCCAGTGTGACCCACAAGGAAGTAAATAATTTATTTTAAAGGAGAGCTTACTGCTGATGTTGCAACAAGGAATGGTATGCAAATCTTCTCCTTATCATTCACACCCATGCGCACACGCCCCACGTGAACTCAGGAGGTGGCGTTCCAGGGCCATGGGGTGGCATCTCTCACATGACAGAGCGTTACCTTTGCCTTGTGCAATTTCTGCATTAATTTGCACCAAGAGAAGAGATTAAGGGGTCTAGTGGACAGAAAATTAAGGCAAGTCCTTGCTCTTGAACTGTTGGAGCAGGAAGATGTCCCAAGGCTGGGACTGGCTTGGGAAGGACAATTTTTCCATGGGAGCAGTCAGCTCTTAGTCTCCCTGTCCTTTTGGAGCTGATGGAGACATCCTGGGGAAAGTGGGCTGAAGAAAGTAGGTCTCTGCAGTCCCAGGTGACGTGGCATGGAGCTGATTGAGACATCCTGGGAAAAGTGGGCTGAAGAAAGTAGGTCCCAGCAGTCCCAGGTGACATGTGGCATGGAGCTGATTGAGACATCCTGGGAAAAGTGGGCTGAGGAAAGTACGTCCCTGCAGTCCCAGGTGACATGTGACGTGGAGCTGATCTGCTGAGGGCTAAAAGGTGGGAGGAAAGGTCTCAGCTCAGCCAGCAACAGGCTGGCTCTGGAGCCAGCTTTAGGGCTTCTTAGTGTTGTGATTTGGCTTCATTTATGTCACAAGATGTTTCTTGTGATCTCTGAAATGGCTGGTCACACCTGCAAAGGATCAGAGGATTGAAGAAGAACAGGTCTCCCTCAATTTCAGTTGTGGTTGTGGGACTGTAGCAGGCAGTACATGCACCTTCCCTTCACTCTGTTGTGTACTTTGATGAGATGAGATGCGTCTGGCTCTTACTTCTTTCTGAGTCTGGAGTAGGAAAAGGCCACTAAGGTTGGAGCATTTACTAACCTCCAAAGTTTACACCTTCTAGGCAGGAAAAAGCAAGTATTTCCTTCATGGGAAGATGAGGCCTGGAGAACAAATATGGAAATATGGGCAGCAAACCTGGATCCACTTAGTCTTTTTCCAAAAGCACTATTGTGATACCAACCTCCTCCACAGAAAGTGTCCCCCCAAAACAGGGAAAACTGGTGTCACACTGTATGAAAGCCACATACTAAAAGATGTAAGGGAATGCAGTCCAAGATTACGAACTCTGCAACAGAAGGACAAGGTACTGCTCCACACTAGTGGGAAGAACCATGGCCTGTCCAAGACTGACTATCCTGTCAACACCTTATCAATGTAGTGACATCTAAGAACTAATCTGAGTCCCTGCTGACAGCCACGTGTAGGATTTGCTTTGCAGACATTAAGTTATGGGGCAACAATGGTTGATTTTGCAGGTTGTTCCCCTGGCCTCTTGTTACTTGGCTGTCAGATGTTTTCAGAAGGCCTTGTGATTGTCTGGGATAAGATTTGCCTTCTCTATTTGGAAGTGTGGTCTGGATGATCAGGTGGTGAGATGGACAGTTAACTGGCTGGTGGGAAGAAGCCAGAGAGTGGTGGTCAATGGAGCAGAGTCTAGTTGGAGACCTGTATCTAGTGGAGTCCCTCAAGGGTCAGTACTAGGACCAGTATTATTCAATATATTCACCAATGACCTGGATGAGGGAGCAGAGTGCACTGTCAGCAAGTTTGCTGAGTACCCGAAGCTGGTAGGAGCGGCTGACACACCAGAAGGCTGTGCTGCCATCCAGAGAGACCTGGACAGGCTGGAGAGCTGGGCAGAGAAAAACTTAATGAAATATAATAATGGCAGGTGTGGGGTGTAGCATCTGGGCAGGAACAATCCCAGGTTCCAG
>NW_010315914.1:0-832 GCF_000700745.2 Antrostomus carolinensis
ACATACAATGTACATACATGAATGGAAACAGGAACTAACTATGAAAATATCTCCTCCAGACACATACCCACTGGGGCTAACCTCTACTGCAAAATGGTTGTGGTCATACAGTATATCACGTGAAGAGGCCTGATCCTGGTCAGGACCTCAAGATGGGTGTATAAAACATAAGGAGGGAAGATGCTGAGAGGGAAGAGAAGCAAGCCCATGACAAATCTTCAGCACAGCATGAGGGGCTGCACAGGCTTTTTAGGAAGTTCTGCTGGGAGACATGCAAGTTGTGGAATGAAAGGGGCAAACAGAGCATTACATACGGAGGTAGCTGTTGATAGGGCCTTCATTGATGACTAGGTCACAAGAAACAGTTTTGGTGCTTGTACTTAGGGTCGTTACCACAAGGGAGTAATTGCCAAACTCTCCAAAATGATACTGAATCCTGCAAAGGATAAAGGAAACAAAACTTGCTGAGCCATCACCGCTACGTGTGGGTACCACAGCAGCATTTGGGGGGCTGTAAGCCTGAATGCTTGTAGGAACGGCAAGCTGAAAAACTGGCCCAACAGCGTGATCTAGCAAGGAGCTGCCAGGCTCTGCCTTTGCCAAGCACTGCCCTCCCCTAGCCCAGCACAGATGCTTTACCACACATGCACCGCCTGCAACATCACCCGTCTTCTCGAACTACAGGCTCTCTGCAAGAGAAACCAGGCGCTTGCACGTGCTGGCTGAACGCGTCCCACTGCGGCTCCTGCTTGCGCCTAGATCCTTTCAGCACAATCACAGCCGACCCCACAGCTACGGCAGCGGGGGGGAGACTGAACTCTAGGTCTATAAA
>NW_010315915.1:0-1084 GCF_000700745.2 Antrostomus carolinensis
TTTTCCCTCCTTCTTTTTCCCTTTTTAATTTTTTTTAACCTTTTTTTTCCTTTTTTTCCCCCTTTTTTACCTTTTTTCCCCACTCTCCCCCTTTTTCTTTCCCTTTTTTTTTTTCTTCTTTTTTCCTTTTTTTTTCCCCAGGATGCCTGGCCAAGCACCGCTTCCCCCCCATGCAGAGACCTTCACCCCTCTGCCTCCAGCACCGAGGCACAAACCCAGCCCAGACGGCGGCTACGAAGCTGCTTTTCCACCAGTTTAAAGCTCAGAGATTTTTGTGGAGCCAGAATTAAGTTTTAAGCTCCAATTTTTAAAATTCCCTTGGCAGCACCTCTGGATACAAAAAGTGCTATTTTCAAAATGTGTAGCGGCAATGACCCACGTTGGCTCTCTAAAGCCATCAGAGATGCATGTTAGAGGTGACCTCTGCCAGGTCGGGATGGCCTCGTCACACCAGGCAGCTGGAGGGGTCACCTGAACCAGGTAATTACTTACCAGGCTAATTGCACCTCACTTAATTCACCCACCCAACCTTGGGACAGGAGGAAACCACCAGGGACAGTTGGTGTCGGGGAAAAGCATCACTGAATCCCAGCTGAACATTCCAAAACCAAATCACAGCGGGGTCAGGGAGCGCGTCCTCACCCCCGGTGTCCCGGGGACAATCACCCGGGCAGGAGGATGGAGGGAAATTAAATCACGGAGATGCTTTCAATTCCATCTCTTCCCAGGATGTGGAGCACAAGCACGGCCCCTCTCAGCCACAGACCCCCCCATGATGTAGGGTGCTTAGGGGTCCTGCAGCCCCCCCCAATGCAGCGACAATCCTGTCAGCAAAACCCCCTCGGAAACACGGATTTGGGTCAAATCATGACAAGTTCAGAAGCCTCCGAGCGAAATGCTCTCGTGCTTCACCGGATCTGGGTGCAGCAGATGGGGATGAGCATCGCCCTGCGCGGGTGGTGGACAGCAGGGCAGCCCTCCCAGTGGGGTGACCCCCGGGAAGGGCACCCACATCTTCTGCTGAGCACCCACACAGAGGTCAGGGGACCCAAATCCTCTCCTGAGTACCCACACCGAGAGCAGG
>NW_010315915.1:1154-1573 GCF_000700745.2 Antrostomus carolinensis
AAGTGCGGGCCCCCCACATCTCCTGCTGAGCACCCACATCTCCTGCTGAGCACCCACACCAAGGTCAGGGGACTCAAATTCCCTCCTGAGCATCCACACTGTAAGCAGGATACCCATGTCCCCTGCTGAGCACCCACACTGACGTCTGGGCACTCAGACCAAGTGCAGGGCACCCACATCTCCTGCCGAGCACCCACACCAAGGGCAGGGCACCTATGTCCCCTGCTGAGCACCCACACTGAGGTCAGGGCACCCATGTCCCCTGCTGAGCACCCACACTGAGGTCAGGGCACCCATGTCCTCTTGCTGAGCACCCACACTGAGGTCAGGGCACCCACATCTCCTGCTGAGCACCCACACTGAGGTCATGGGACCCAAACCCCCTCCTGAGCATCCACACCGTGAGCAGGACACCCACA
>NW_010315915.1:1589-2661 GCF_000700745.2 Antrostomus carolinensis
ACACCCACACAAAGGGCAGGGCACCCATGTCCCCTGCCGAGCACCCACATCTCCTGCCATCCACAGGAACCCACGGGATGCTCTGCACACATCAAGCATCACCCACCCCATCCCCCCTCTTCACGCTTGTCCCCACTCCCCTGGGCACACGCAGGTGCTGCAGCGGGTATCCCCAAAACACCCCATTTCCTGGGGACACCCAGGTCCATCAGCACATTTTAAACATCTAAATTGTGCTTTTCATCGAGTTCACGCGCCGTGGAAATAAAGTTCTGCTGGGCTGAAAGCTCAGCATTGCCCAAACCCAGGGACACGGGCCAGAAGGCACAGGGGCACCCAGGGAGGGGACCTGCCACCGGTCACATGTCAGGGAAATCTCGGATTTATAGAAATATCCAAAATAGAGAACATATAAAAATATACATGAAACCCCCTGATGAATGGAAATGTTCTCCCACAAGGAGATGTTTCCATGATGTTTCCACAAGATGGTCAATCAGATGGGTGGGCAAATCAGGTGCCTGATGGCTGAGTGCCTGCAGAGCATGGCGGGGACAAGAGCAGGGGACAGCCAAGAGGTGGGGACAGGGAGGGGGACAGCGAGATGTTGAGTGGTGGCATCTCTGGAGGACCTCACTTACTTTGAGGAGCTTACAACGGATCTGCGCCGAGACCATGTGGCTGTTACGAAGGTTGCCCACCCGGAACATGAGGGTGAGCTTGCCGTCCCGCATGGAGATGGCGGCGTGCTCGCTGAACATCAGCGTCTCGGCCCTCTTCTTGGGTTGGGACATCTTGATGAACATGCAGCCGATGAGGAAGGCGTCGACGATGGAGCCCAGGATGGACTGGAAGAGGAAGAGGATGATGCCCTCGGGACATTTGTCGGTGATGTAGCGGTACCCGTAGCCGATGGTGGCCTCGGTCTCGATGAAGAAGAGGAAGGCTGAGGGAGGGGAAGTTGTAGACGTTGGCCACGCAAGGGGTGTAGCTGTCATCGTGAGCCTTGTTGAGGTCACCCCGCATGTAGGCGATCACCCACCACATGGACGCCATGAAGAGCCAGGCCACC
>NW_010315916.1:0-358 GCF_000700745.2 Antrostomus carolinensis
AAATATAAATATAAATATAAATATAAATATGTGTCTATACATACATGGAGAGGACATTAAAGGACAAATAATCACTCCCTACCGTATCAAAATTCAACTGCTCCATCAATATAATTTAATTCTGAGCTCCACAACATCATTTAGACAAGTGTTCAATGATTTAAAGACTTGGAGTGATGGAGAAACCATCCTACCCCGAGGTAAATTATCCCCACAGTTAATTACATTCATTGTTAAAATCGTGTGCACATTATTTTTCCTTCTCCATTCATCTTGTTTTACCTTCCAGTCGGTGACTCTTGACCCTTTCACCCTGAGAATGCAGCTGAGATGACAAAGACTAACCCAACCTTCCAAC
>NW_010315916.1:438-1417 GCF_000700745.2 Antrostomus carolinensis
AAGCAGGAAGATAAAATTGTCAGAATATGGGAAAAAAGCTTCTTTTTTGCCAAATAATCTGCAATATTTTGGTTTTTTGGGGAGTTTTTTGGAGTTTTTTTTTCTTTTTATATGGTGTTTAGGAATCATAATGGTTGGAAAAGACCTCGAAGATCATCGAGTCCAACCATCAACCCAACACTACCAATTCCACCTGTAACCCTTCGACATCCATTGAACTTTCTCTTTTATCCTCAATATACAGAATTTTTTACTATATTTTTAATTAAAATATAGTAAAAAAATATAGATTTTTTTACTATATTTTTAATTAAAGTATAGTAAAAAAAATAGTAAAAAAAATATAGACTTTTTTTCTCTATTTTTAATTAAAATCTTCCCATTTAAGTGGGAAGATTTCCAACAAATCCATAAAACATATGTTTGTTTGCCCACTAGTATCACCCTACTCACTTGGATCTTGGATATGAGAAAGAGTTTTTATTCTAAAAGGAGGAAAAAAAAACCCAAATCCTTTTTGTTACTATGAAGAGATTTGGTGTGGGTGTCTGATTAACAGTTTTCTATGAAACCCTTCGTTAAAAATATTGCTAAAATCACCTTTGTGCTGTGTGAGATATTTAAGAAATAAGGAGAAAGAAAAGATTTGCTCTGAAAAATTACGAGTATCAAACCAACAAGGATATTTATTTTTATTGTTATTATTTTTATTATCATAAAAATTATGATTTTTATTTATTACTTTTATTTTTAGGATTTTTAAAGCAAATAATTTTAAAATTTGTTTTCACCTCTCTCCAGTTGCACCAAGGGGTTGGACTCGATGATCTTAAAGGTCTTTTCCAACCAAAATGATTCGATGATGATGATTCGATGAAGGGCAGTTGAGATGGGATGTGGGGAAGAATTTCTTTGCTGCAAGGGTTCTGAGGCATTGGAAGGGGTTGCCCAGGGCAGTGGTGGAGTCCCCATCCCTGGA
>NW_010315917.1:0-4309 GCF_000700745.2 Antrostomus carolinensis
CTCTAGCCAGGGTCAACCCACCACACCCAAGTACAGATTCAATAACACATAAAACCCTTTCTAGCTTTTTCTCTGTATGAATTTGTATGATTTCTATTTATTTTTAAATTACCATCACGTACCATCTCATATGAAATTTGATTAATCTGATAGGGTCAACTCATCTTTGTTATAGAAAGATGTATTTTTTTCAGGCAATTTTGATTCTCTTTCCCAACTTTCCCCTCACATACCTGTAGTGAATGAATGGACTCCTATGTGCTGTAAGGTACCACTCTTTGTAAGCAAAGATGGCGGGGTCTGACCTGTGTTTTCTAAAGACTTTTACCTCTGCCAGTTCACTGCGGTGCTGATGATGTCATTCCATATGTCCTTCAATGTCTGTAGCTCAGTTTGTATCACCTTTTGTCCTTCCTCATTGCTGCTTCTAAGTGCTTGTTCTCCTTTGCCAATGGCCATGTTCAGCTTAACTTCACCATCACCTTTGAGTAGGAGGATTTCCTGTGAGACAAAATAGGTAAAAATATCAAATGCAACCTGCTGGAAGGTGAAAGCTGTTATTTTTTCAACAGTGGGCACCATCTTTTCTGAGATCATTTATCCTTGACAGCCATGCCCAGTACGAATTCCTAGGCACCCTTTTCTTATAAGTGCTTGTCCCTTGCTATGTGCAAGTGATCCAGCAGTTTTTCCCCACAGCCATACAGGTATTTCACTGCACTGGTGATCCTGAAATATTCCTCACATTGTAGTAGATAATGAGTAGGTCAAGCACTGCACAGAAAGACAGCACCACAGTTAGAAGAAATCTCAAGAAAGCCCATGATGGGATCTCCTACACTGATGAGTTTCCTAATAGATGTTTATCTAACCTGTTCTCGAAGATCTCCTGTGTCAATTATTCCAAGGCTTCCCCTCCATTAGAAAGCTTTTTTGGACATTTTCATAGTTCATTATTCTTTATTAAATGTAATATCTGGCAATTGTCTCCATTAAATGTTTTTCATACTGCACCTCTCAATTTGTCAAGAACACCTTAAATTCTAATTCTCTCCTTCATAACCATAGAAAGAACAAAATACAAAAAAATATTCCTTCTCCACTGATGTGGCCCACACCCAATATTAACATTGATGCGTAAACTTTAGTTGTATCCTTGTTTACCTGAATTTGTGTCAGTCGTCTCTCTAGCATGGCTTTGCTACCAACAGTGCTCTCTGATGATGCCAGTTTATCTTGAACCTCTTTTATCCATGACCACATACTCTGCAATGCCTCCTCCAAAGTGAGGTGCTCTTGGAGTGCAAGCTGACATGTTCGCAGCTTCTCCTTTACAGTTTTGACCATGTTTTGATAATTGGTGAGATGTTGAGAGGCCAGGCGCACTTCCCTCCCTGCACCATAACCTTCTTCATTTAAAGACTGTGCCATTTGCGACAGCTTATCAAAAGATTCCCTGAAACAAAATATTGAGACTGAAAATCAGTTTCAGAAAGCATATAATATCATTTTAACAGCTATCAGAAATTATGAAGGTTGCTGACATAATAACCTACTCCACCAGTGACAGTGTTCATAGTTAACAAAAAATTAGCTGGGAGAGACTGAAAGGAAATACAAGCAGTGTGTATTGAATACTGTCTTTATTTGTATACAGTGCCATTTCTTGCAGATCAAAATGTTTACACTGAAATCTCTGTGTTGCACATTTGAATTAAAAGCTAACTTAATTTTCTTTTTGGCTGTCAGACTTCCCAGTTCCATATGAACTGCTACCCTTTTGTACTTGTCAAAGCTTCTGAGAAGTTTATAGTCTTTGACAGGTAGGAAACCATAATAGAAAGGTCAAGCCATTGTCCAGGATTAGACACTGACTCTGGGGTCCAGTACAAGGGTCAGTAAAAGGGATTAAAACTCTGGGTTTATACATCCTGAGCTAATCTCAATCTGCTGGATCACCCTTCCTGATACCATGTTGTGTTTGGCTTGTGGGGGGTGCCTGTTTTTGGTAGTGGGGGAGGTGCTATAGTGATGGCCTGTGAGAAGCTTCACAAAGCTTCCCTGGATCCAAGGTTGACCTGCCTCCAGCCCAGGCTGAGCCACTTAGCGATAGGGAAATGCCTCCATGTTTATGAAGGGAAGAACTGGTTTGGCAAGGAAGGAGAGAGCCACCAGGAGGCCATTGTCTTGAATAAAAAAAAGACCAGTGAGGACATGAGAAAAGAGGAGGAGAGGAGAAGACAGAGTACCTCAGACACCCAGGTCAACAAGGAGAAGAGTAGGGGGAGGTAAATACAGTGCCTTGCAGTCCGTGGAGGTTCAATGGCAGAGCAGATATCCACATGTACACCATGGAGGACTTCACACTGGAGCAGGATGCTGTGCTCAAAGGCAGTTGTGACTATATAGAAAGCTCATGATCAGCAAGAAGACCCCAGAGATGCTCACGTCAGAGCTGGGGAGAGGAGGTGCATTGGAGTGGAGACCCATCTGCACCCCGTGGAGGTCCCCATACTGGAGCCAGGAGCTGTGCCCGAAAATGTCCGTCACTTCATGGGAAGCCCACATTGGAACACTTCGTTCCGGGACTCTTAAAGCCCGTGGGTGGGACTTCATGCCCAAAAAAGTGGCATAGACAAACTGACTGCAACCCCTATTCCCTGTCCCCCTGTGCTGCTGTGGGGAAGAAGATAGAGAAATTGGGAGCAACGTGATTTGAGCCCAGGAAAAAGGGAGGGGTGGGGGAAGGCGTTTTAAGATGTGGTTGTTACGTCTCATTCTCCTACTCTGATTGATTTGTAACAAAATAAATTGATTTTTTTCTTCCCCAAGTCAAGTCTGTTTTGCCTGTGACCAGAATCGGTGAGTGAGCCCTCCCTGTCCTCATTTCAACCCATAAGCCCTTTATTGTGTTTCTCTCCCCATCTCAATGGGTGCAGGGGAGGGGAGTGAGTGAAGAACTGGACAGTCTTAGTGACGCTGAAACCACCACACCTGTGATTACAGGGAATTTACATCAGACCAAAATGTCTTGCATCATTCTCAAAGGGATAGGTACAGACTGGGTGTTTCCTTTTGGCATGCTGTGAGGCTTGAACAACTGACTACTATTTCTGTTCTATCTTCATCAGTCTAATAATAATAATTAAAAAAAAATTGAAAAACAACAGCATACTAAAAAAGGCAATTACTTCATCATCTGTTGGCTAAGTCTGAATTCTAGAAGGATTCCACAGCCAACGTGGATGTTATTTGGGCTCTTTTATAAAGTGAGCTATATGGGAAAGTGGGTTTGGCTAACCTGGTTGGAACTGAGAGTTGCAGGACAGCAAGAAAATTTTAAAATAGATACAATGATAAATGCCATTTTTACTATTGCTTTTAAAACCAATATTTTTAAGATTTTTTTAATATTATATTTTTCTATTTCCATTTATTAATAAAGTAAGATAAGCTTTTCTTAACAAAAAATGTATCAACATCAAAGTTTGGAGTTGGCTTAAAATTCCAATTTCCTTAAAACTGGAAGTATCTCAATTTAGTCTCTTTTCACATAGTATGTTGCAACACCTTTGTCTTTCAGAAACACACTTTATCCAAATAATTTAGTTTCACCATTGCTTTAGGAGAGGAAAAAGTGAGAGTATGTCAGGAAATGTATTTCATACTACCTCGAATTCAGTAACTCTTCCAGGAACTTTTCCACTTTCTGCACCTCCTTTTTCTTCTCTGGAATAAGCTGTTTGCTCTCTCCTAATGCTTCTGTGCTTATTCTTTCTTCCATCTCATGTATCCACAGGCCAAGTTTCTTGTATTGATCTTCAAAGCTACAGAACAGAGAAATTCTCCCTTAAAAATATTTCTCAGGTGGAGCGAAGTTAGTAAGAAGTTAACTCAGTTCTTTCAATATCCATAAGACCAGGAAAATAAAGCTAGGTATCAATTTCATGCTGCGAGAGTAAGAGTTGTACACAAAACAATTCCACAGTGACTACTAATCTAAAAATATTCATCAACTCTCTAAAAATGTCCAGCAAAATCATGGGAACTACAGTGAGAAAAGAAGCCTCCAAAATTTAAAGTGACAGTGCTTTTATTTATTACTGGATTCAATAAAGGTACACAAAAGGAAAGCTTTTTCCAAATCCTTATAATGATTTAGCCTAAGATAAAAAATGGGTAAAAATGTACTTTTACTCAGTATTGATAGTTACAACACCTAAAGTGTTGTGCTTTCAATTTCTCTGACATAGCTGGAATCTACAGTGCTCAGAACTCAGCAAAAAAAGTTCTGTCCCTAAGTTTGAAA
>NW_010315917.1:4339-5984 GCF_000700745.2 Antrostomus carolinensis
CTGTTTTACCTCTTACTGCTACTCTAATTTTGCTTTCAATTAGCAACAGTTTTGAACCTAGTTATATCTAAAAGTATTTGAACTCCTAAAATTCCAGCCCTAGGTAATAATTTGAGAGTGTTTTCTTATCAGCTCCTTAGGAAATATATCCATCTGGAATGGGACAGGACAGATGCATACTATCTTCAAACTTGAAAATTCATCACACCTTTTCCTTCCAAGAAATTGCATTTAAATTACTGAGATCCCAACTAGGGATTTGGGATTGCATGATCTACATGGGCTGCACAGATCTTCTGCATATATCATCCTGACCTTCCATTCTTTAACCAAATCAATCTGTTAAAAAATTAACCAACCTTGCTTTGTTTTTAGCAGACAACTTAATTTTCATTTAAACAATAATAAAAAAATATGCAAATACAACTAGAATCAACTGGAAATAGTTTCAAATTTTGCCCTGTACTTCAAATTGCAGCCAGACAATTTAATGCAGTCCATATGTGACTACTAGTATTACTCACATTTCCAGGTATGAGGCACAAGATTCCAGGGCCTTCTTATCATTCAGACACTGGTTGAGGAATTCCTGGAAGTTCTGGTTAGACTTCGCTATTTGCTCCTGAATATGGCTTACAACTGGTTTGGGTAAGCAAGCATACAAACTTTCTCCTTCCTTGCAGGCAACATCTAACTTGTTCTGTCCCTCACCAACAGAATCCAGCACATTCTGTGTAATGAAAGAATACAGTTTAAACATGCAAGATGTAATAACTAACGATAAGTGCTATTTCTATTAGAAGTGGTCAGATTTCCCCAACAAGATGAGAGTCATGTCTAGCTATGGAAAAAATTCTAAGCAGATAGATCGAATAAAATTTTCTTAAGTGCTGCTACAATTGAGAGAGCTCAATTTTCACATTTGGTACCATACCAAGGTACTCCTGTCTTTCTCTGGATAGTTTAGTCATGTCCTGAAGATGTTACACATTTCAGGAATTAGGGTTTTTTTGCAGTAGGTGTCTGCTATTTGTGTTCTGTCCCATCAAAAGTCTACATCGACAAGCTTTGATGTATCGGTGTTAATTCGAAAGATTGAATAAGCAATAGTGTAAGAAAAAGGAGGAAAAGGAAAAGGAAAAGAAGAGAAAGAAGGCAAAAAGGAAAAAAAAAGAGATTAAAAATCAGAAACAATAATAGTTTAGTCACATGTAAACCTTCCAGAAATTAAATTCTGATATCTCAGAACAGTGAACACAATTTCCACCATATTCCCTCTAAAATACATATTGCTGTCTTGAATGACTCTTACATTACATTTTTGGAAACAAAACCAAGAAATATGATAGCATCTACAAATTATTTTAGAGATATAATTGGATATATATAGTTAAATTGGTAATTACTGCTTTTTTACTTTGTTCACTGTACCTGCAAGTCATGTAGCTTTGCCTCTATGGCTTTGCTGTCTCCAGACTTATCAGATGATTCTTTTACTGCAGCCTTCACACCAGTAAACCATTCCTGGAATTCTTGCATAGAATCTTATTAATAAAGAAGTATAGAGAAGAGAACGTTTTTTTAAGAAGCAGCATTATCCACAATACTATACAGCTGTCTTCCACAATTCTTTTATCCTTCAGAA